>NC_081407.1:765684132-765989632 GCF_030272615.1 Cryptomeria japonica | reverse complement strand
ATCATTTTACCAAGCCTTGATTCTCCCTTGTCATTGGTCCCCATCTATTTATCCTCTATCCACAATCCAATTCTATTGTATCCAATCACTAATCCCCCTCACATCCTATCCAATCATTTATCCCTCTTCCATCTTATTCAGTCCATTTGTGATCCCCATCAAACTGATCTTTCCCCATCATAGTGAGCTTCTCCCATCTATCTGAGCTTCTATTGACTTCTGTGTAATCCAAACACCCATCCATACTATGCTAATCAAATCCAAGAAAAAATCCCCTCATCTAGAGATCTTGCACAACTAGGTTGTCTTTTGCATCAATCAACCTATCCACACCCTTCCCATCGGGATGCATCCTTCCCATGTCTAGCATTTTATCCAAATCCATCACCTACCCATTGGGATGAATCCTTCCCATGTCTGACAATTTATCTAGATCCATGTCCTACTCTTGGCAAGAGATATCAGTTGGTCATGTGCATGTTGTTTGCATTATTGATATTTTTTCTTTGATTTTTATCTCATGTCCCAGGACTATACCTATTCATTGTTTCCTTGATCATCCTATATCTCAGTATGTCTTGGTTGGTGTATAATGGGGCATAGTTTTTGTGGTATGGTGTGTTTGATGGTTTCTCTTGTATGATCCTGCAATCTCGCATCTACACCATCATCGGTGTTTGTGAACCTGTGTACATTGAGATACCTATTGTCTGAGAGTCTAGTCCATGCATCAGATATTCACAACATCCTAACTTCTATAGTCAATGGTGTAGATTGTCCGTTGTAAAATCAAAACTAGGTTTTCTCTCCACATCTACATAACAAGAAATCCAATCCACTCACTTCATTCTATTCATTCATCTCATTTCATCCATATATCTTGGAGACTCCAATTCATTCATTTCCCTTTCAACATCCTCATCCTTATCCTTTTCTTCTAGACCTCCTATCCATTTCAAGAGCACACCCATGTTCTTAGAACCCACATGTCCTCTCGAGGGAGCATACCACTATCTCCTTGTCATCCTTCCTCACCCCACCTATGACTGGGGCATCATTCTACTAGTCCTTAACCCTTTCATTAATTATGTTTTATTTTTCTTTGATATAACACCACTTCATGATACTATATCAAAAAGGGGCAAAATGTAGACACCTAAAACTAATTAAATTAACATTTAATTAATTTAAGCCTTTCTACATAATTAATTTATTTAATTATGTTTATCCTTATTCCTCTTAAAATTAATTAAATCAAATTTAATTGATTTTATCATTATAACCTTATAATTAATTTATCAATAAATTAATTATTCCCCCATTTTGCTAAAGTCATCTCAGTCATTATTTCTTCTAAATCTTCTCTTAGTTAATTAATGACAATTAATTAACCAAATCATGTGATTCCTACAAATCACTTTCTCTAATCCTCACTTATCCTAATTAATTCTTCTAGAAGCATGATTATCATCATTCCTCAATTTTATATTCCTCCACTCATTATCTCTCCTCAAGTCACATCCTCCTAACTTTCCCACTTGCTCCCTAATCACTCATTAAGCCACCTAATCAATCTCCTTAATAATTTGCACATCCCTAATCACCTTGATCCTTTAAAATAAATTCAAATTCTTTGAATCTCCCCATGCATCCTCTTCCCAAGGAATTCTTAATTCCTTTTCTCATTTAGTCTTCCCACACATCTCTTATTTTGGAATGTTTTATTCCTCTCCCCTTTCTCCAAGGAATTTTTAATTCCTTTTTCTCTTCCCCATGTACTTGGGATATCTTCCCCATGTACCTTGAGAGGTGTGGAGACAATAAATACCTTTATGGAATATCTCTTGAATCCCACACCTTGTCCTCTTAATCCATGCGCTCCCTCTCAAATCGATCTCAACCCTTCATTCCAAAATTAATCTTGGCCCTTAATTTTGGCCTCCTCCAATCTATAAGTTAGATTCTCATCTCCTCAAAAATAATCCACTTTTCATCTAATCTTATGTTGTCCATCTAAGATCCAAAATCATCCATCATTCCTTCATAATGCCCAAATCATCCCACCCTTAGCCATTATCATCCAATCCATCCATCTATCAAACATTATACAATCTTGTTGTGTAGTGGAGAGAAATCCACATATTATCCATCAAAGGAGCAAATCAAGTAGAGCAACAAGGGCTCCTCTACTTCATCAAGCTCAATCCGAGGAACAAGTGAAGATTTGTGAAGGTATAATGGTTTTTATTGAGTTTATTTGAATGTTTTATGCATATTTGTATTCAAACTAACCTTATATCTTCATGATAGTTCTCCCTTGGTTGAAAAAGAAGTACTAATAGTCTCTTCTAGCACCAAAGTTTCATCATATGTAGGACCAATTTTGGAAGAGACTAGCCTTATTAATTAAATATTCATCTTTAGAATGAAGAGCATTAATAAATGTGTTATTGAAATCATCCTCTTGCCTCAAAATGTCCTTAGTAGGATCATCATGAGAGAGTTGAAGGGTCATAAGAAGGTCCAAGAAGCTATCATAATGCAAAGACAAGTCATCTGAAGGTTCACATTTTATCCTAGAATTAACAACATGGAATGGGGTCTAGGTCAACACCCCAAATATTGTTTTGGAAAAATGAAAAGATTTGAAAATTTTCATTTTTTTTCACTATGTAATGAAAGAAACTATTCAAATAAATAAAGAAAACTAAATGTCTAAGCAATGAAGAAAGTAGTTGATTAAAATTAAGTGCAAGCATATGAACTAACCAATTAAATTAATGAAAGTGCATAAGCTCTATGTTTCAGAATTGGTTGCAAATGTGAACGTTTCAGTGCATACTGATCTGATCTTGAAATGAAAATCAAAAGTAATGCAAACATGAGAGTTGGGTTCACCAAAATATTTAGTATGAAAATAGAATTGGGTAGAACATAAGACCAAGATCCACTTTCATACCAACATTGGAATATGAAAAATCACCTAGAGGAGTGATCATATTTGACTAACTCTTATGAAAGAGAGTCAAATGATACTCTTATGTTTTTTATTGCTCTATTGCTATGTAAAGTGAATGAGCTATGGAGGTAAGTTAAAGTAATGTGAAACTATGGCCAACATATGAAGAAAGTAAACACTTAAGTTGTAAATAAATGATAGATAATAAAAAAAATGTTGTAAAAGACACAAAACTGAGTAGAAAATTTGATTGTGCACTTGTGACTAAAATTTGATGTTGATCTGATAGGACCATGGTGTCAAAACACCTTGGTATTTTGAGTATGAGCTATTGTCAATAAATATGAGACTTGAGACTATTTGGAAACCACTTGTGAAAACTATTGAGAAATGTTGTGGACCAAAGTACCCCAGCACCTTGGTCTAGGACATGGACACCCCAATGCCCTGGTCCTTGAAAACTAGGTTCAAATTTTGGGATTAGGTATGTACCAAGCTCTTAATATTGTCTAAGGTCTTTTGGCTTTGTCGAATACCTATAGATACACAGAAGAGGGAAGGAATGGGGTTGCAGATAGGGGTTTGCCTTAGGTCATACCCCAGGTTTGAAAGTAACCCTAATTGAAATAAAAATTTTAATTTAATTGAATTGGAAAGCTTGCCTTTGAGGGCAAGGATGGATCTAAAACTTGAAATGCTTGAATGTACATGATTATATCTTCGATAGGTGATGCAATGTTCTTAGGATAGTTCCTCTATCTGTTGATACAATAACATGATAACTCACATAAAATACATCATTAAATCATAACTGAAACATAATATGAAGATGCTTTTGATGTAGTTTGTTTCTCCTTGAATTAGATCTACTCTCGAGGAAGAAGAATTGCTATTGAATTGGATGATAATGTTAGCATGAGATGCAATGCTCAAAATGAATTGAGAGGGATGCCTTATATAAGGATTTCACAATTGAAAATACCTTTAGGCCAACTTAGATTTGATATATTTTCACATGGATTGATATTTGGATTAGACGAGATTGCCAACGTATCCTCTCAAAATTTGGGGAAAAAAGTGTAGTACCATGGCGGTAGGTCGCCCTAGTCCTAACAAATTTTTGTAACTTTCAAGAAATGCAAAGATAATGAGGTTCTAATGTCGATTCCGGCTCAGTGGCTCAAGCAATAATGTATAGACATGAGGAATGTGTCTTGGAAGTTGAAATTGGGGTAGTATTAAGTATAAAGTAGGATAAAATGATAAAGGGTGCATCTATAATTAAGGGCCTAATTAAGAGTGTGATGATGTAATAAAGTTGAATAAGATCCTAAATATTGAATTAAATATTAATTACTTACAATAAAGCTGCTATAATGCATAGAGGAAAGAGAAATACTAAAATATTGCTAAGAGAGTGTGATATTGGACACACTAATAAAGGTGTACAATTTACGATGCTACAAGTAAAACACAACACAATATAGTTGATAAATGTTTTGTTAAAAAATAAATTTATTTTATCTAATGTAGTAATTTTTCATTCAAGTAGTTTACATCACACTATAAGATATGGATAAGCATCACATGAATAATATCATTTTTAGATTTAGAAGTATATTGTTCTCTAGGTGCAACCTAATATAATAAACTTGAAAAATGTAAATTAGAAAATGTATCTTTGGAACAGGTTGATTTTTCCCATGTATATATCACCTTTTACCTTCAAAAATAACACGACTTTTCTTCTTGAGTACACAACCACACAATATAATTGATATATATTCCTTTTAAGAATAAATCTTTTCTGTCTATTTTAATAATTTTTCTTTAAGAAGTATACATCACACAATAAAATATAGACAAGTATCACATGAATAACATCATTTTTAGGTTTAGAAAGATTTTCTTCATTTGATACAACCTCCCACAAGAAATTTTTAATATGTCACTATGAAAAAAGTATTTTTGGTAGAGGATGATTATTCTCACATTTATCTCACTTTTTACCTTCAATGTAACATGAAATTTCTTCTTTAGTACAAGACCACACAATATGGTTGATTTATGTCCCTTTCAAAATAAATTTATTTTGTGTAATGTAGTAAATTTTCATTCAATTTGTACACATTAGGACATATAATATGGATAAGAATCAAATGAATAACATCATTTGTAGATTGAGAAATATTTTCTTCACTAATGTCACTTGACAAAAGTATCTTTGGAAGACGATGATTAGTACCATGTTTATCTTACTTTTACCTTCAATATAACATGACTTTTCTTCTTAAGTGAAACACCATACGGTATGTTTGATATATTACCCTTTCAAAAATAAATTGGTTTTGTCTAATGTAGTACTTATCCTTTCAACTGGTACACATCAAGGAATAAAATATGGATAAGCATTGCATGAATAATACTATTTTTAGATTTAGAAATATTTTCCTTGCTTGGTGCAACCTTATATAAGAAACTTGAAAAAAGTAAATTAGAAAATTTACCTTTGGAATGGGATGATTTTTCTCTTGTATATCTACCCTTTTACCTTCAATATAATATGAATTTTCTTCTTGAGTACAACACCACACAATATGGTTGATATATGTTCCTTTCAAATTATAATTTTTTTTGGTCTAATGTAATAATATTTCATTCCATTAGCATACATCACACAATAAAATCTAGAAAAGTATCACATGAATAATATCATTTTTAGATATAGAAATATTTTCTTTGCTTGATACAACCTACAAGAAATTTGAAAAATGTCATTTTTTAAAAAGTATCTTTGAAAGAGGATGATTATTCGTGTGTTTATCTCACTTTTTACCTTCAATGTAAATTGAATTTTCTTCTTGAGTACAAGACCACACAATATGGTTGATATATGTTCCTTTCAAAAAAAAATTTATTTTGTCTAATGTTATAAATTTTCATTCATTTTGTACACATCAGGGATAAGAATCACATGAATAATATAATTTTTAGGTTGAGAAAGATTTTCTTCAAAAATATCACATTAGCAAAAGTATCTTTGGAAGAGGATGATTACTCCTGTGTTTATCTCACTTTTTACCTTGAATATAAAACGACTTTTCTTCTTGAATGCAACACCACAATATGTTTGATACATGTCTTTTTCAAAAATAAATTGATTTTGTCTAATGTAATAACTTTTCATTCAATTGGTACAAATCAAACCATAATAATTATAAATAACAAATAATTTAATCTCTTAATATACTATAATAATATAGTATTATTTAGCCCCATTATTAGTTCGCCGAAGGCATTTCTGATATGAAAAGGATGGGCTAATTTTACAGATCGATGGTTTACAACTTTGTAGAAGTGTGCAAGACAATTCAAAACACACTGGCCATTGATTTCCCATCCATGTGCTGCTCTGAAAGAGTCATGAGGCTCTTTTTACTTTAATCTGTATTATTGCAATCGGTCAAGTTTTCATTAACTTGTTATTATTAAAAAAAATTTCCACCAATTATTATCAAATTAGAGAAATTGTTTTTAGGCTCAAATAATTTACATCTTATTACCGGATTTTGGAACCACTTTCTACATGAGTTTTTTAAGGCAGATTTTTAGGTTATTAAAATAATATTTAGTTTAGTCATGAATTATAATAATATATATTCTCTATTATAATAATATTTATTGAAATTATTCACAGATGAGTTTTTTAACGTAAATTTTTAGGTCATGAGTTATAATAATATATACCATGCCTATTTCATGTTAACAAAAAATATTTATACTATATTTAGACTCTCATCTAAATCTTTTAAATCTTTATATCAATAAACAAACATATATATAATATAAAAACATAAATTAATAATATATTTTTAATTATTCTCATGCAATAAATTAATAACATAACTCGTATTTATAATAATAAATTAATAAATAACAACTTAATAATAAATATATTAAAATTTATGCAATTTAATATTATAATATAATTATTATATTGATAATATAATAATTTAAATATAATATTATAAGAATTCTATTGTCTATCCATATTAGTGTAATATTAAAATTAAAATTATGAAAACTACATGTAAACAATTAGTTTAATATGATATAAACAATTACTTTCATATACTCATTGTTGGAATTGTGTTGTCATTGATGTCAACCGGTATGGGATGACCACTGGTAGAAGAGATGTATGTGCAACACTGCTATGGAGGAGTACAAGATGTGATATCTTGGATATCACCTTGTGTTGCAGAACACCGGTAATGGTAAGGAAGATGACTCCAAATGTCACCAATGCAACAAGTTAGTACCTAACTTGTGTGATGAGATAGAAAGGTGTTTGAGCAGTTGTTTGTGATGAAGAGGCAAAATGTTATCTGAATCACATCAACACTGGAGGGGAAGAATGGACAGGTAATCGGTATGATGTGAGGTTGCAGAACAACAGGACTCCCACCAGATGAAGATGCAGTCATCATGAGAAGCAATGATTGATAGTGAATGTGCTCACATCTTATTATGCATTGAGTGCATTATAGTTTGGTGAGATAAGAGCAAAGAGAAGGCATGTTGAGATGCCAGTACAAAGGAAGTGTGAAGTGTTTGTCATCTTGACAAACCGGCTGTGATATGGTCAAAGCTAATAAGGGAGAAGGAAAGGCTGAGTAGATGCAAACATAGGAATCTAACCTGACTAAAAGAAGATGGAGCCTTGTGAAGGTTGATGACATGGTGTCATCAAGAGTGGTAACCAGTATGTAAGTCCACTGATTATATAAGCAAGGTACAGATGCATAAGACTTTCCACTTGTGGAAATGAGCATACTTTGGACTCACCTATCTGGAGACTAGTTTGAGAGTCCCATCGATAGTTCAAGATAAGGGAAGATATGATGAGGTAACCGGTACAGTGATTGAGACCGGTTGGGTTAGCAAATCAGAAGAGTGGAGGAACCGGTAGAGCGGTTGATCGTTGATCCTATCTGGACTGACTGAAAAAGTCAATTTAATAGATGGTTAATGTGGATGCCACATGGGATCAAGGTGGCAAGATCATGGAGGTTGGTGAAGTGTCATGTGGGGTTAGGTATCTCAACAGGTGTGCACTGAAAGTGGATCCCGTGATTTCTGAATTAGATCATAAGCATGTGGCTCAAGGAAGAATGAACAACAAAGAAGAATCATGGAGTTGATTGGCGCCTGAATCAAAGCAATAATTTTAGACTGTTAGGAGACCTCGAGAAGGAAACAACAAAGGTATTAATAGTGGTTTGACAAATGCAGATTGAGATAGAAGATCATGTTTCCTATATCTGGAAAACGTGTTTTAGAAGGCACGTGAATGGTGGAGATGAACAGATGGATGTCAGGAAGATCAGATCGAGCAATATTTGATTGGATTTGATCGACCTTGAGGATTGTGAGGAAACCCTAACCGCGTAGATTTTGAATTGTTTTTTTTTTGGTAGGAAGTTTGGGGTATAAGTATGTAGGCCAAAGAGATTGTTTGTGGCTGCTTGAGAGAAGATTATTGTGCTAATGCGAAGTGGGATACTTCTGCAAGAAAGAGCAAATCAGCCAAGTGCTCAACAAGCATCTGAGAGAAGTGAGTGAGAGAGAGAGAGAACCTGGTTGAAGCAATCAACCAGTTGGAGAGAAGAACCAGTAGTGTTCATACCGGTCGAGAAAAAGTAAAGGAGGCTACAAAGAAGGTAGACAGAGAAACAACAGATGAAGAGAAGCAAGAGAGAAGTGAGTTGGTGTAGAAGAGAAAGTATCTCACCGATAGAGTAAGATATATGACAAGGTTGCAAGATTCACTTGTAACAAGACAAATACTTTTATAATTGAATTTATCTTAGTGTTCATTGAGTTGTAGCTTGATGCAGGGGTTGTAGCTCCTTTGGGTTGGTGCTCCTTGGGTTGGTGCCCTAAAATTTGTAACAATGTTTTTCATTGTGAGGCTGGATTGGAGCAGTAGACTCCAGCAGTATTGCTCACCGAGGTTTTTCCCATCTTGGGTTTTCCTCATATATGCTAGTGTTATGAGATGTCCCTCGTGTGATTGCATTTGTGTTAAGTCTCCCAACTAACCGATAAGTCTACATTGAGTTAGATCTATCAACCGATATACTCTCATAAGATTGCTAAAGGGAAAAAGATTAGAGAACCATTGATTCACCCCCTCCCCCTCTCAGTGGTGCATTGTGTCTAACATTCATTTCATTCAGCTTCATCCATCATTATTTGAAAAGAAGATATGAATTTAAATTTGCAGGATGTTCAAAAATAAATTAATAAATAGAATTTTTTAGATTTTTCATAAATAATCTTTTATTTTATGCTTATTTTAATAGAAAATTAATATTAGAGTTCTTTTATTTTTGATTGATTAAAAATTCATTTTTATAGATTCTCGATAAGTAATATGTGTATTTGTTCTTTTAATAAAATAAATAATAAAAAACTATTAAATTATTTTTTTTGGTGTAAATTAATTATAAAAATATTTAATGAATATTAAGATTTGTACTATTTTGATATAAGGATTTTTATTTTGATTAGTTAGAATTTTTAAAATAATGTTTCAATTGATATTTATTGTTCTTGTAAAATAAGAAAACATAAATTATAAAATACATCATGAAGAACAAGTTCTTTATAAATTATGAGTAAAAATTAAATTTGGGCATGATCTTTCTTTCAACTTTTTTGGAGGTTAGTGTTATCCTCATGTAGTTAAATATTCCAATATATTTTATTCTTTCTAATACTCAAAATCAAAATTAAAGTCAAATTACAATACATATATATTTAACCTACAATATATATTTAAAAATTAAATTTTGGATAATACATTTATTACTTCTACTTCTATTACAATATTATGAAAAGTACTGGCCACTAGGTGGCAGTTGTTAGCCTTATTTCCATACAAAATCGATCATTGCAATAAGCCTATGAAAAACATTTATATGCCAAATTAAAGCATATGAATTTATGTTGAATAATAAATTAACACTTACAAGTTGTTTTTCTTTGATTAAAGATAACAATATTTTAATGAATCTATATTACTCTTAAAATCTTTTTATTTTATTAATGATATTTTATTAACATTTTTGCTTTTATTTTCATTATAGATTATAATTAAAATTAAGATACATAATTATATTTTATAATTATTTATACTTTAAAAAAATATTATATATAAATATATTATGAATAATTATAATGATTTTATTTTTTTAAATTGAAAATAAATTTAGATTATTCAAAGTAATATTATAAAAATAATTATAATGATTTTATTTTATAAAATTAATCAAATTATTTGAGTGTACATGCACTCAATTATGAAGCTTTTGTGGCCTAATCTCTATGGCCCATAAATTTATTTTCTCCATGTTTATTTATTGTCATAAAGATTGTATATGAAACTAATGCAAATTAAGTACATGGGTACAAAGGAAAATAACATGTCCTGTGCAACTTCCTCCCTCAGAACTTTCTCCTCAAAGAGAAACTAACTTTTGATTAGTTACATGTCATACCAAAAATCTATGGATGCCATGTGTCCTTAGGGATTTATGTTGAGGGTAGCATGTCCTTACTCTTTTTTCCTATTAACTTATTTATCTCTCCCACTCCATCTATATCCCTCAATCTCTCTACCTCTCTCTCTCTTTATGTCTCATTCCTTTATCTATATCTTTCTCTACATATATCTCCCTATCTCTTCATCATCTCTTTCACTATCCATCTATGCATCTTTATATTGCCCTCTCTCTCTCTCTCTCTCTCTCTCTCTCTCTCTCTCTCCCCATCTCTCCCTCCCTCCTTATCCCCTATATATCCTTCTATCTCTATCTCTTTCTCCCTTTCTCTTCCCATATAACTATATCTCTCTTTCTCTTCCCATTTACCTCCATCTCTTTATATTTCTCTCTCTCTCTCTCTCTCTCTCTCTCTCTCTCTCTCTCTCTCTCTCTCTCCACTATTCTCTCCCCCTCTCTCTATCTCTCTATATTTTTTCTCCCTATCCCCTCTCTATATCTCCTTTATCTCCATCTCTCTATCACTCTATCTCACCATCTATATCTCCCTCTTCCTCTTCCTCTATATATCTCTATATATCTTCCGCTCTATCTCACCCTCTTTATCTCCAACTCTCTCTTGATTTGTCTCCCTCTTCCCCTATCACTATATCTTCATCTCTACCTCTATTTTCCTCTCTCCCCCTCTATCTCTAGACATGTATCCCTCTCTCTATCCATACATCTCTCTCCATCTCCCTCTTCCTAAGCATCCATTTCTAAATTTCTTTGTTTATCTATCTCAAACTCTTTAAATTCCATCTTCCATATCTCACTCTATCTAGCTATCTCATTATCTCTCCCTCTATCTAGCTATCTCATTATCTCTCTCTCTCTCTCTCTCTCTCTCTCTCACATTTTACCCCTCTCTATATATCCCTCTCTCCTCTATCTCTTTACCTCTCTCTCCTTCTCCATCTCTTCCATCTCTATATTTATTTATATCTTCCTCTTTATCTCTATCTCCTTACCCCATAATATACTACATAAACATATGCAAAAAATAGATCAAATTTTCCCATTGATCTTCCATACCTCTTCAGCATACCCATTGCACACAAGGTGCAATTACTAGTTAATGTTATGTAATACTTTATACTTATAATAATATACTTAAGAATATTAACTACTTTTACTTGGTCCTCCTCTTTTATAATTTATGATTGCCTTGTGTGTCTCCTGTTGTTCTTGTCCCGGTTCTGCTCTGTTCTACGTTGTTCTACCATGGCTCCTCTTTTGTTGTTCCCTTTGATCATGCTTTCCATCTTTTCAATCTCTGCTCTTCCTCACTCTCTCATTAATATCTCTCAACAACAACAACAACAACATTTGCTATTGCAATTCAAAGTTGCCATTTCGAACAATAACATTTCACTGCGCGACTGGACTTCCTCTCTACCCCTCTGCAATTGGACTGGCGTTACCTGCAATAGCTCTTCTCACTCTATCCTCAGCCTCAATTTATCCAGCATGAACTTACAAGGTATCATCTTTCCTGTCCTGGGGAATCTTTCCTCTCTTCAAACCCTAGATCTCTCCAACAATGCCCTCGCTGGCACCATTCCACCTCAACTCGGTGAACTTCCCCGTCTGCAGGTACTCTGGCTTTACCGCAATCAATTGAAAGGAACCATTCCGCCCACTCTCTCCGCTTGCCGCGGTTTGTATGACATGGATCTCTCTTATAATCAACTGCGTGGCAGCATTCCGCCTGAGCTGAGTCGCCTCACAAGCCTGAAGTATCTTCAGTTAGGAGTAAACAATCTCACAGGCACCATTCCCCGTGCTTTAGGAAATATGTCTTCCTTAGTTAGACTATATTTGAGTGAAAATGATCTCACAGGTACCATTCCCCCTGAATTGGGAACCCTGCTTCAACTAAAGGAGCTTTCTCTTTATATGAATCAGCTATCAGGCCTCATTCCACCTCAATTGGGCCAACTTCACCGTCTGCAGGTACTCTGGCTGAACGACAATCAAATACAAGGAACCCTTCCCCCTGAATTGGGAGCCCTGCCTCAACTAAAGGAGCTTTCTCTTTATATGAATCAGCTGTCAGGCCTCATTCCACCTCAACTCGGCCAACTTCACCGTCTGCAGGTACTCTGGGTGGTCGACAATCAATTACAAGGAACCATTCCTAGCTCTTTGGGAAATCTGTCTGCCTTGACAGATTTAGAATTGGGAAAAAACAGTCTTCATGGTCCCATCCCCCCTGAACTAGGCATGCTCGCTCACCTCCAGACGCTTTACATGTTTGAAAACCACCTGTCAGGCAGCATTCCTTCCTCTTTAACAAATCTTTCAAAATTGAATGAATTAGCTTTATCTAATAACCAGCTAAGTGGAAATATTCTATGGGACATTGGTACCAAGCTTTCCAATTTGCAATACCTCAGTTTATGGGCAAATCAGCTTAGTGGAAACATACCGAAGTCCATTGGAAATTGTTCCCGTCTCAAAGTATTTATACTAAGCCAAAACTGGCTCAGTGGAATGGTGCCAATGGAGATTGGTAAATTGAGACACCTTACCCTGCTTAAACTAAGTCAGAATCAACTTGTTAGTACGAGCAGAAACACATTGGCTTTTCTGAATGCTCTCACAAATTGCTCCCACTTGAAAGCAATATCAGTGTCAGAAAATCGTCTAGCTGGTGTATTGCCTCCATCCATTGGCCAACTGTCTTCCAATCTCTTTCATTTGAGTTTATCAGAAAACATGATAGGCGGAACCATACCTCAGGAAATTGCCAATCTGACAAATATAACCTACTTAGATTTAGGCAATAACCTTTTCAGAGGCAACATTCCTTCTGAAATTAAAAGATTGCGTATGTTGGAAAGATTGCATCTGAATGGGAACAAATTAGATGGAAGCATTCCAAGTGAGATAGGTCAAATGCAACATCTCGGACTCCTAAATGTTGGTCAGAACCAGTTATCTGGAAAAATACCGGATTCACTCTGTAGCCCCCAACAACTAAGATATCTTTATCTTCAGCATAACAACTTATCAGGGGAGATCCCTGTCAGTTTAGAAGGCTGTCAGAAGTTGGAGCTCCTTGACATCTCTTACAATAAACTAGGAGGAAGAATACCTCGTGGAGTCATTGCGAGCCTTAAAAACCTCCAATTCTACCTCAATCTTTCATCGAATTCCCTACAAGGGTTCTTACCACAAGAGATGAGTAAAATTGTAATGGCTCAAGCCATAGACATCTCTAGAAATCGACTTACTGGGGTAATTCCAAAGACTCTAGGAGGCTGCACAGCATTAGAGCATCTAAATCTGTCTCATAATGCCTTTGAAGGTCCAATACCAGATTCACTGTCCAAATTACAAAATCTCCAAGAAATGGATCTTTCCGCCAATTTTTTATCAGGTTCGATACCAATGTCTTTTGGAAGACTAAAAGTACTTAACTACATGAATGTTTCTTTCAATAATTTGTCAGGTCAAATTCCAGATGAAGGGCTGTTTCCAAATAGAACTGTTGTAACATTGTTTGGTGGAAACCTTGGCCTCTGTGGACCAAGAACCTATTCATTGCCTCCATGCCCAAATCTGACTCAAGAAAAGCATTCACTGATGAAAAAAATAGTCTTATCAGTTGTTGGAACCATTGCTCTAATATTAGTATCTTTCATTATAGGAATGCTATGGAGGCATAAACTTTCAAGAAAACTATTGCATCCCTCAAACCTTTTCTTTCAAAGGCTCGTCTATCAAAAATTTTCTTATCAAGATCTTGTCATTGCAACATCTGGATTTGATGAGTCAAACTTGCTTGGAGTAGGTAACTTTGGATCAGTCTATAAAGGCATTTTGAGGGATGGTAAAATAGTTGCCATCAAGGCTCTTAATTTAGATAATGAAGAATCTCATAAGAGCTTTAATACAGAATGCAGAGTGTTAGGGAGGATCAGACACCGCAACCTCATCAGAATCACAAGTGCATTCTACTACCCTAGCTTGAAAGGTTTGGTTCTTCAATATGCATCAAATGGGAGCCTGGAAAAGCATTTGCACCCTGACAGAGATGATCAGGACTTTTTTAAATTTGGATTGAGTGAGTGTTTGAGCATTGCTTTAGATGTGGCCCATGGCATGGAATATTTACATCATGATTGTCCTATGCAAATTGTTCACTGTGATTTGAAACCTAGCAATGTGCTCCTGGATGCCAGCATGACAGCCCTTGTGACTGACTTTGGCATATCCCGTTTAATTGCCACTCCAAATTCCACATATTCACAGAGTACAACAACATTTGCACTCAAGGGCTCTATTGGTTATATTGCTCCAGGTAATGTTTTTGAATTATGTTTATATTGGCAGTAACATTTCCCTTAATAGTTTTTAAAGAATGTCGTGAACAAAATTGGTTGCAGAGTATGGATTGGGCGGGGGTGTTTCCATAAAGGGAGATGTTTACAGTTATGGAATTCTATTATTAGAGATGGTTACAAGGAAGAGGCCAAGTGATGACATGTTTATGGGAGACCTGAACTTGCAAAACTGGGTGAGGTCATCTTTTCCAGATAGAGTGGCAGAAGTTGTTGATAGTAGGTTGCTAAGGGATGTGAATGCAAACATGGAAGAGAATGGATTTCTTCTTTCATTCATTAATGTTGGTTTGCTATGCACCAATGAATCGCCAAGAGAACGACCCTCAATGAGAGATGTAGCTAGGGCCTTGGAGAACCTCAAGAGATCTTTGACAGGAAACGCAGCTTCTTCCAATTTAAAATCTTCTATATCAGACCTCCTACGCAACATCAATCCCATTGGATTATCAGTATCAGATAGTCAAAGTTCTACATTTTAGATGTTTTGAGTTCCATCAACTAGTTTTGGTTTTCTATGGTAGATATAAGTTTATCATGTTTTACAAGCTCTGCATACTTTTATGCAAAATTCTCAGGTTATGTTGTAATTCATTAAACAAGTAAGATGTTCCATATCCTGTGCAGGTATTGACACATATATATGGATGTCGCAAAAGGTTAGTGTATTATCTTAACAACTTTGGCAATTCCTCTCATTATACGAAGAATACTAGGAACATTATTTTTTTCTGTCTCCTCGATACTAATTATAGAAGATCGAATAGATGAGATCTACCAACTGTTATAACAACTATGAAATACTCATGCCTACAGAGAACAAATTATGAACAACAATTTGAAACTAATCTATTTCCGAATTTACTTGAATAGTATGGAATAGCTTGAAAGCATGGTTCATTCAAATTTTAGGACCTATATTCAGATACAAGCATTTATCCTTTAATCGAGCAAAATGATACATCTAAAATTATATCAATTGCATTAGAAATCTATAACTACTATAAATTGGCAAATATTACCTTAGTCTTTGGATTTTCTGTAGTATTGGCAAGCTGTTTTGATTGGCAATGTAATAGAAATATGCATCTCACTGTCTGATCCAATTTGATGAGGATAATTTGTCGTAAACAATATCATCCCAATGGAATTTAAGGTAAATAGATTATGAAGGTTTTTTAAGTTTTTTTAGAGTTGGGAATTTACTTTTCTTTGGTCCCTTGTTGGAAAAGGTACGCCATCATGTAACCTTTTGAAATTGAGATAAAAGTAAGTAATTTTTAAAAGGAGATAACAAAATATGAAAAATTGCTTTTTATTTTTTGCAAGGGCTTGAGTTGTGTGCGATTTAGCTTGCTTATAGTTTTGTTGTATATAGTATATACTATTACTTCAGTTTCTAATGATCTTTTCTATTTCTATCAAGGCATTTGGTTTCTAATGATCTTTTCTATTTTTATTTCTATTTCTATTTCTATTTCTATCATATGTCATGTTGATTTATAGTGTCTAGTTTATCATAGTAGATTATTGTTCATTTTTGCATCTTGATTTCTGGGTCATTTTAGTAATAGATTATTTCTAGTTAAATGTGATGATTTGATATTATGTTATTAGTTATATTATATGGAATAGTTTGTGTTTTGGCTATCCTATTATGGTTCAAATATGTTTAATGTTTCACCTAAATATGTTGATACAAGGTTATCATGAGGTGATTAATTGAAAAAAGTTGATTGCTTAACCTCCATCAAACTCAATTCAAGTTGCAAGATGAGTCTTGTGAATACTTGTATAATCTATTGAAATCAATGGGAATTATGTAATCCATTTATAGTGAGTAAACTTGTGAAATGTATGGTTTCTTTGTGTATGTTTATTTTAAACATTGATTGCAATTGCATTTAAATTATTTTTTGAAAAATCATGTTTGTTATAGTTGTAGAATATTTCTTATGTATATGAAATAAAATATAGTTAATCTATTGTGATTTAGAATATATGGTCAGAGCGTAACAAACAAGTTCTTCCTTGGCTGAGGTTTTATTGAGGATTGAATCTTCCATCTCTAAAGTTGCTTTGTCTTTTATCTATAAGAATTTGGAAACCCTTACCTCTTTTTCTCATTGGGATGGTAGGGTAACTCGAGTTTGGAGAATGTTATCAGTCTTACCTTCTCATGGATCTATTTTAAATAAGATTAATGCTATAAGTGAGAGAAATTTTACTTACTGGAAACCTCCTCCACAAGGGCACTTTAAATTGAATTTTGATGGTGCTTCTTGTGGCAACCCTGGCTTGGCAGGGGCAGGTATGGTAATTTATGATCATAAGGTAAGATTTATTCAGGCTCGTTGTGATGCGATTGATTTCAAGTCTAACAATTGTGCAGAATTCTTTGCTTTGTCCTTTGGTTTGGATATGGCTATATCTTTGGGAATTAAGGACTTGATAATTGAGGGTGATTCTATGGTTATTATTCAAAGTGTCATGAAAAAGAAGTCGAATTGTTGGCAATTACAATATATACTTGATCATATTTTGCAAAAATTAGATTTTTTTGATTCCTTCTTGATTTCCCACTGTTATAGGGAAGTAAATAAGGTTGTAGATTTCTTGGCTAACTTAGCCATTGACAGTGATGCTAATATGCGGGAGGTAGGTGTGGATGAGATCCCTTCTTCGGTTTTGGAATATTTGAAGTAAAAAAAGGCATAGTTGTAGTCTTCATCAACCTCCTTATTTGGTGTGGGTTCTGCTATGCTTGATCACAATGTTTATTTTGACAAGGTCTCTGATTATGGTTTCCTTTCTGCTGTGTGGTATCATTCTAACCACTGGTTTGGAGAATTGTGTTTCATAGACAGGGGTGGTTCAGACTGGTGTTTTTTGGCAACAATGGATATGCATCCTTCGGTGATCATACTTTAATCTTCCTTCTATATGCTTATGTTGGCAGCTTCCTTTATATCTAATGCGGCTTATGTAATCGGGAAGGTTTTTTTGATGTACTATGCCAATGGGCGTTTGGTATTGGGTAGAATAGGCTTGTGTTACTTAATCAATACTAAAGGGTTTTCTTACCTTTAAAAATTAATATAGTTCAGTGGTTCTATCCACTTTTATCAAAAAAATAATAATAAGTGTTATGTATCTATAATTAAAATGTTGTGCAAATATAAATTGTAATATATTAGTTATTAGTGTTTAAAGAAAAATAAATTAATGAAATAATTGACTGAAAAAATCTTGTAGCAGAATAACTATAAAAATCAATTCCACGGTCAAAATGTTGGTAGGAGAAGTTAGGGAAAATACTCCGCATCATTCTCCCCTCTTCTGAGAAAATCTAAACCTCCTAGTGTTGGGGAACCATGCTTCATCAAATTAGCTTCAATGATCCACTAAATGTAAGAATTTAGCCAAATTTTCCCACTTAACAAAATAAACCTTATATGACCTGGATTGTGTTGCCATGAATTTGGTATCTAATATCCATTCAACTTGGTCCCTTTTCTTCTTTGTGAACTGCTTACTACAAAAGTTTTCATCATTCTCATTGTGATCATCTTCCATTTGATTTTCCATAGTTTCAGTTGAAAAGGAATAAAGGTCAGCAACATTAAAAATGGGATTGATGTTCAAATCCTCAAGCAAGTCGATTCATTTGGCAGCGAGTAGGCATTGTCATTTATAATATTGCAAGACCCAATCATCTTAGGCGTCGATTTGTTGTAGGTGTCTTGCGGATATATTGTCTTGCGTAGATGAATCATGACCATTTTTCCCTCTTGACATACTTTTTTTCTAATATTGTTCATTCAGGGACTACAATTTGTGCTGAACTTGTTGACGATTCTCTTGAATATTTTCTAGAAAAAAATAGTAGCTTCTTGACTATTATGTGGTCTTATTGGAAAATCAACTTGTCCACAATTCCCTTAATATTTGCTTCATATACAATTTGAAATGTAGACTTATCTTCAGATCTATTAATGGAAGAACTATAGACAAATTCAGCTTGAGGAATCACAAAATCCCATTGTTGCGGATTGTTACCAACTAGACACCTTAATAGGTTGGCCAAGTTTTAATTTACCACCTTTGTTTCACCATCAGTTTGGGGATGATACACTTCAAATTGAATTGTGATATGTTATTTGAATTGTGATATGTTATTGAACATTTTCCACAAAGTTCTCCAAAAGTAGTTTATGAATTTGGTGTCCCTATCACTAGCTATAATTTCTGGAATACCATGCAGCCACACAATTTCTCTACAGAAAAAATGGGCCTCTTGATTTGCATCATTAGTCTTCTTACAAGAAAAGAAATGGACGATTTTAAAAAATGGACCACCACTACAAACATTGAATCATTACCTCTTTGTGTCCGTGGAAGACCTAAGACAAAATCCATATAGATATCAATCCATGGTTCATCATTAGTCTTCTTGCAAGGAAAGAAATGGACAATTTAAAAAAATAGACCACCACTACAAACATTGAATCATTACCTCTTTGTGTTCGTGGAAGACCTAAGACAAAATCCATATAGATATCAATCCATGGTTCCCTTGACATAGATAAAGGCATATGTAGAATAGTATTTTGATGTCCTTTTTATTTGACATACCTTACAACCAGCAACAAATCTACCCACGTCACTCTTCATATTAGGCCCGAAGAATTTTTCACTTACTATCCCAAAGGTCTTATCTCTTCCAAATTGACCTCACAGCCGATTTGAGTGCATCTTCAAACTACTGTTGCATATTATTGGAATGTGTATTCCCAACCAGTGATGAAACTGCAATAGTCATTACAATGCTATGACAAGTTGTAACAACTGCAAGATTGAGGATTTCAAAATTCTCATTAATGTAACTTATCTTCTGTCTCATTTCTGCAAATCTTATCCATTCCTATTGCAGATTTGAATTATGATTTAGATAGTAGCCCATGTGTACCCATCTTCAATAATGATCAATAATAGAGGAACTTATAAATGTCTCTTTCTACTATATGCACTTGAAGCTTTCTATATAATGTTTGAGTTTGTATTTGTTCTGAACTCTCTTGTGAGTCTAACTCCTTAGAGCTGTAAAAGGATATGAGAATAAATGTAGTAGTGTCTCATGTATGAGCAATAACCCAGTTAGTCAAAATTTATGTAATGTTATATTTTGATTAATATCAATTTCTCTCTCTTGTTCTGCTCCCCTGATTCCATTATCTAGTATCAAAGTAGAAATGATCTTAAAGGGAGTCTAGATGCTAAATGCATAAAGTTATCTAGCTAAAGCTATAGTTGCAAAAGTCTGTGCTGGAGCAGGTTCATGAAGAGACCGTTGATAGGTGAAGTCGTAGACAAATGAGATCCAGTCAAGATCATAGAGTTTAGATTGTTGTCCATGGAAAGGGAAAGAAAATTAGTTTTTCAATGAGAAGATGCAAAATATTAAATAGGACAAAGATATCTAGTTTGAACTTCTTTAGCAGGAGCTACTAGTGAGAAGTTATAGAATTCTAAAAGAGATAGCAAAACCAGAGAAACTTTGAAGGTGTTACTAGCAATAGAATTCTAAAAGAGATAGCAAAACCAGAGAAACTTTGAAGGTGTTTGTGGTTGAACTAAATGTGATTGTGTTTTGTATGGATGAGTTAAAGCTCAGTCTTTGTTAGACGACTTAAGGAGTCCGGAAAATAAATGCAATGGTGATTTTCTTTCTTAGAAGGGTTGAAGCTCTCACAAAAGTTTGGATCATAGGAGTGCAAGGCTTTTAAAGTTTTTTTTGTGATGAGGATGCTATGACTAAGGAAATGCCTAGTTGAATAGGAGAGATTGTAGCTAATAAGGAAGTTGCATACATTTTATGAGCCACATGTAGAAGAGAAAGATGAAGCATGCAAAGAGATGGCGTTGCAGGTTGTCAAAGCAGTTTATCAAATCACAATCATTGCAAAGGATTTTGAAGCTATCAAAGAAACAATTAGGAGGTTGTTGGAGGGAAGTGTCCGACAATGCATTAATGATTGAAATCATCATTGCCAAAGTGATACAAAGCAACAAGATTTGTAAAGGACAGAAGCTATTTTGTTCAAAGAAATGATCCACAAATCATTGAAGCCAAAAGAAAGGAAAAGATGAGAAGATTGCTAGTCAACAAAAGCACTACTGTTAAAGACAAAGTTGTCTGTAATTGAAGTCACTACCATTGCCTGATTGCCACCATAGAATATTGAGACAACCAAGAAAAGTCTTTGACGTATGAAGAAAGAGGTTCCAACGTAGTAGATGTGTGTTTGTGTAGCCTGCCATAATTGTTAAATGCCAACATATTACCATGTTAGAAGTCATCGAACTTCCAAGTTTGAGTGTGAGGGAGCCACATATGTAAAAGGCCATTGTGCAAGGAGAAAAGAAATCACTCAAAGGAGAAAGATGCCAGTTTATTGTCTGAAGACAAGTGTAGCTATAGTCAAAAGAGGAGATTGCTATCATCATAAAATAGCTAAGAGGATTTGTAGAAGTTTGAGTGAATCCAGAAAAGCCAACCGTAGCTAAAGAAGAAAACTCTAGAAAAAGAGGTAAAAGAAAGATTCCCACAGTATTGAGATGTAAATGGGCTGAAGTAATAATATTGTATTTTTGAGAAAATGATTTAGTGTGAGTCACCGTTGTTAAAAGGTAAAACTGAAAGTATGTTGCATTGCTTACTGTACCTAAGATGTTTTAGGGGCTGCATAATCGGTTGTACCCAATGCCCATAGCCTTTTTTTGGGGGGGGTCCAAAGATATAGAAGCTGGCCATAGGTAAGTTTGATTTCCCTAAGTGGTTTGTAAGCCTTGTTGAGTCAGGCCTAAATGGATTAGTATGATAATTATGTAGTGTGTATCCTCTTGTATGTGGAGAGGATGTGTCATCAAGTTGTGGAATTATTTAAGATTGATGGTGAAGTTGAAACTTTGTTGAGGAGGGAATGTGATATGGAGTAACCTTAAAGTGTGAAGGACTAAAATAATGTTTAAAGGAAAGTTTAACATATTGATGAATCATGTAGATGAAAAGGATTCCTCTAAAACTAGTGAGTACAAAGGTTGGTTATCCATGTATCTGAGTAGATGGATTGTTTTTTATATGGACTCAATAATCATCTTTAATATAGGTACAAAAGAAAAAGATAGGACCCCCAAGCACCAGTAGTGTGACTCTATGGAAAGTATTAATGAAACAATTGAAATCAATGGTTATGATTAAGGGGGAATATTGAAATGTGTAATCCCAACCACAGAAAATCATAAAACTGTAACAATCATTACAATACTCAGACAAGTTGCAACAACTGGAAGATTGAAGATTTCAAAATTCTCATTAATAAACCTTATCTTTTATCTTCTTTCTGTTTCCTACTGTAGATTTGAGTTATGATGTAGATAGCAGCCCATATGTAGCCATCTTCAATAATAGAGCAACTCATAAATGTTTCTATCTCCACCATGTGCATTCAGCTTTCTATATAATGTCTGAATCTTATTTATTCTACACTCTCTTGTGAGTCCAACTTTTCAAAGCTATGAAAGGATATGAGTCTAAATGTAGTGATGTATGAGTAGCAACTCAGTCAGTCAACACTTATGTAATGTTATATTTGTTGGAATGTGAAGTCAATTAGGACATTGCTCTTGTATGTGTCATACAAGTTGTCTTCAATTAGGAATTTTCTTCTGTATGTGTCATACATGTAGTTGTGTGAGTCATACTTATTATATTTGGTAAGTTGTTTCCAACTAGGACTCTCCAAGTCAGTTGTGTTGACTCAATAAATTATTAAGTGATTCATAGTAGAATCAAGTTAGATTCTATATATGTCAACGTTGTAGATGACTAAGAGCCATTACCAACTGATCCCAACTATCTGGCAAGGAGCAAAGTAATATTGCTGCCTTATCTTCTTCATTGATTTTCACACCCACTGAAGCCAATTTGTTTGTCAATGTGTTGAAATCATTCAGATGATCTATGACAGATTAATTGTCAGACATCCTCAAATTATACAACTATCTCCTTAGAAGAATTTTGTTTGCTAATGACTTCATCTCATATAGCTTTGCAAGCTTATTCCACAAGTCATGAGCAGATTTCTACTCTGCAACATTGAATAGAACTGAATTTACTAGAGATAACTAGATTGTTTCTCTAGCCACGCTATCCATGGTATTCCAATCTCCCGTGCTTATATTTTTAGGTTTTGATGATACTCCTTTAAGAGCTCTATCGCATCCATCCTTCGCCAACAAAGCTTGAATCTTAACCTTCCATAGAGCAAAATTTGAACCATCAAACTTATGTACCTCAAATTTGGTAACACTATTTTCAACCATTGCTCACTTCTTAAAAACAAACAACTTCTACACAAATAATCTAAGCTCTGATACCAATTGTGAGAAAAATAACAAGTGCAGAAAATTTGCAAAGAAGAACAATAGCACATAACACACAAATTTACGTGGAAAAACGTGGTAAAAATATTCCAGTAAAAAACCATGGGCAAATTTTGTCTTTCGTATTGATTCTCAAGAATTATAGAGTTACAACAATCTCAAAGCCATTTTGATCTTCTTTTCAAAGGAGGAAGAGCTACTCTATGTATATACAAATTTGAGAAACTTAATGTAATAATTAAGTTCTCAAATTTGCCAGCTCTAACTCTTCAAATTCCACCACTATAGTCATATTATTGACTAAGCCTATATGTGGCTCTTAATCATCTACAAGGTTGACACATATAGAGTCCAACTTGATTCTACTATTTGGAGAGATATAAAGCTCGTTTGGTGGCCAAGGGGTATGCACAGAAATCTGGTATTGATTTTGATGAATTTTTTTCACTTGTTGGATGGTTAAGTACTATTAGAGTTGTTTCAGCTCTTGTTGCTAGTCTTGATTTGGATTTAGAATAGTTATATGTAAAAACAACCTTCCTGCATGGTGATTTCTCTGAGGAGATTTATATGCAACAACCAGAAGGTTTTGAGGAAAGAGACAATGAGAATCTTGTTTGTAGGCTGAGAAAATCACTGTATGGTTTGAAACAGGCACCAAGGTGTTGGTACAAGCGGTTTGATTCCTTCATGTTGAGTTTGGGTTTTAGTGGATGTGAGGCTAATCATTGTGTCTATTTTCAAAGGTATGATGTTGGTAGTTTTATTATTCTACTACTGTATGTTGATGATATGTTGGTAGCAAGTCCCAGCATGTATAAAATCATCTATTTGAAAAATCATCTTGCTTGGGAGTTTGAGATGAAGGACTTAGGCAGTGCAAATCAGATTCTTAGAATGTGGATACATAGAGACAGAAACAACAGGAAATTATGGTTGTCATAGAAAACTTATATGGAGAAGGTTCTGAAGCGCTTCAATATGTAGAAAGCACAACTAGTTAGTACTCCATTTCCTATTCATATTAAATTGTCTTTTGAATAGTTCCCTAGGATAGAAGTAGAGAAGACGCATATATTTTATGTACCGTACTCATCAGTAGTAGGAAGTTTTATGTTCACCATGGTGTGCACCAGACCAGACATTGCACAAGAAGTGGGAGTTGTTTGTAGGTACATGGTGAATCCTGGTACTGATCATTGGATAATTGTGAAGTGGATTCTTAGATATTTGAGAGGCACTTCAGGTGCTGCTATCTGTTACAGTGGGAGTAGTCTTCAAGTTAATGGGTATGTGGATGCAGATTTTGGTGGAGATAGAGATAAGATAAAGTCTACAACAGGTTATGTTTTCTCTTTAGCTGGAGGTGTTGTTAGTTGGGCGTCGAAGCTGCAGGTAGTGGTGGCATTGTCTACTATAGAGGTAGAATATATGGCAGCAAAATAGGCTAGCAAGGAGGCGATTTGGCTTCATAGACTTTTCAGTGAATTGCAAGTGAAGCAAGATAACATGGTACTGCATTGTGATAGTCAAAGTGCTTTACACTTAGCATGGAACTCAACTTGTCATTCCAAAATAAAGCATATTGATATTCAATATCACTTTGTTCGTGACATGGTGGAAGGAGGAAAAATCTCTTTAGCCAAGATTCACACTGATGTAAACCCTGCAGATATTATGACGAAACCTATTAGTAGAGAGAAGTTCATTTGGTGCAGAACTTCTATTGGTCTGCAGATTATGTGATGATAGGCAACATTGGCATTGGTCTTTCGGTAGATGAATTATTCAAGAGTTTGAAATTTGACTTCAAGTGGGAGAATGTTGGAATGTGAAGTCAATTAGGACATTGCTCTTGTATGTGTCATACAAGTTGTCTTCAATTAGGACTCTTCTTCTGTATGTGTCATACATGTAGTTGTCTGAGAATCTGATTCTAATGTGTTTTGTAGTTGTAATCGCCCAAAAAGATCCCATGATTCAACAACATAGAAATAAACTTTTAAATTTAGTAATATGGTCTGTTGATATTATCAACATGAGGAACATTATGTGTAACCAAGCTAATAATAATATTCCTAGCATAGCGTTGTCCATTCACTAATGCTAATTCCATCCTTATTATTAGCCACGATGATGTTAAAATTAATATCGATTATATTTTGGTTAAAGTACAATATTGGAAACATGAGAGATGTGTTTATAAACTTGGGTATTGTTAAAGCTTATATATAACAATTATAAAATATATTAAAGGGCATCTCAGAGCTAGTACTAATATTAGTAGTGAAATCAATGGCAGTAATAACATTATTGATGAATGGTCTAGCCTTAAGATAATCATGTAAATTTTGTTAAAAGGGGTAAAAATTTATTAAGTACAAAAGAAATATAAAGTACAGACATTAAACACTTATGCCAGTCTCGATCAGGTGGTCCAACATTTGAGACAGATCTAGAGGTAAATAAAAATAGAGTGATATTCATATTTATAAATATGTATTGTAACATTAATGGGATTATCGTAATAGTATTAGTTAGAATGAGTTCTAATGTCATGGGAGCATGAGTAGTTTTATTGAGAATGAAAATATCTAGTAGTTTATTTAAATGAAACTAATAATGAGGTTATTGTAATGAGAGTTTTCTCTTTGGAGGAAAAATATGTGGATTATAGTAATATTAGTATTATAGTTGTGATATTAGTCCTAGGGCTACCACAAAAATAAAAGTGCTCTATTGTGAATATGATTATGTGGTTCAATGTCGTTAGAAATTTATGGTATTGAGTAGCATCGAGAGTGGCATAATATAGTTAGATTATTATTCCTCTACAAAATTTGTTAGTGGTGTTTGCGTTCTTAATAGATTTCTATTTTTTTTTGGCTTGATTAATATTACCATTAAACATATTATTGTTAATAAGACCACCATTATAAATGATAATCAAATGAAAACTTTTTCAATAATAGAATAATGATAATAATGATATTTGTATATGCAATTGCTTACCCCACTCACATGCTCCTTCTATCAACTTGCGAGTAATGTGTCAATTATATGAAACCTTGTGTAGCATCCTTAGAAATTTATAATATTAGTTCTCAATGAGTAGGTAGACATAATGAGGGTTACTTACACATAAAATATTTAACAAAATAATAAATAAATAAATTGTGAGGTTTTCTAGCGATAATATTGTTGAGCTTTACATCCAGTCATTTTTATAGTCTCAACTAATTTCTCCAAAAATAAGGGCTCTTGCTTTCACTTTTGGACTCACCTTCTTATATACTAACAGTGTTTCTCAATCTGAAACTATTTTTCTAAGGACATGTTAGCTTTCAAATTGAATGTTAAAACATTTCAAAATTTGGTGAATCCTTATTAATAGTAAACAATGTTTATGAGAATTATGAGATGCTATTAACAATGTTTATGAGAACTATGAGATGAAACTAAATTGATCACACAATATTACAAAGATTCATTTTGAGTCAATTTATATTTTAACTATTTTACCATTCATGTTATACCAAATAAAAAATAATAAAATTGTTGAACCTATGACCATACTTATATAATATTTATGTAATTTTTTCACTTCATGCATTATTAAAACTTAATTTTTTTCATAATAACTTTCTACTATGTCATGATGCCCTTTGGAATAAAAATACAAAGCTACATACAAAAGATCTCTCAATCACATCTTCGTTATCTTATACATCATCCAATGAAAACCGACATTGATGATATATTGACTAAGTATTAAAATAGAATGAAGCACATCAAGGAACTGTGTGTACTTTTCACCAAAATATGTAAATAGTAAGTTAAATGAACAAATTGTTTACTTGGACTCACAACTAAGAAATACTAAGATTCATCATCTCTCATAGAGGAATATATGATGCCACCACTACAAAAAAACATTAGTAGGAACGCTTTTTGGATATGTGGGCACCATACAATAATTCTTATTTGGCATTCCATTTAAAATTCCTTTAATAAAAAAAATTAATAATGAAGAGTACATAAAGACTATATGAATGATAAGAGACCTAGTTAACTAAAATAAGTTGAAAAAATTATATAAATATAGTTTTTTAAGGGATATCTATATGTAAGAATTAGAGAAGCCAAGTGAGGGGAATACTAGTTTAATGATGTTCTATTATTGGTACAACATTTGTAGTTATGATATTTAGTCTTGTAACATATTTATATTATATATTGAAAATAAGAATTTGACATGTGAGTCAACATATAAGCAAATGTTTGTCAAGATGAACCCTTACAATGGAAACAAAAGAGCTTGTCAATGTCATGTGAAAATTCATAATTACAGTCATTAAAAAATGTAATGAATACTTTACTTGTTTTTTAAAAACATCATACCTATCCAATATAAGTGCAGCAAATTAGAAGCTCATACGGATAAGTGTGGATAAGTATTGTTCTTAAGTGAATTTTATGATGAAATGTAAAAAATAATAAATAAATAAATTAGGATCATTTATGTTGAATGTGAGTTTTATTTTAGATAATAAAATGACACTTTTATAAAAAATAAAATAGTATTTTGCATCCAATTATGGGGTCATCCATGTTGGATATAAATGTTAGGGATAGCAAGATTTACGGTTATCAAAAGAGTATTGATATAATTTAGGTTCGGATTATAAGTTGTATTGCAAATAGTAATATGATTTTTCAAGTGAGTTTTTTTCTTCAACTACTAAAAATTTGATGATAATTTTTTGTTCAAATCTCCCAAAATTCATTTTAAGGACACCTTTCACTAGAGATGCTAATATGGCGAGTTGTGTGATTAGTAACACCTAAAAACCTTAGCTATATGTATGTAAGAGTACATATAACATTTCTAAAAATAATATGGGCCCTATACAATTCCATGTAATCATTGCATATAACATTTCTAAAAATAATATGGGCCCTATACAATTCCATGTAATCATTGCACAATAACACACTTAACCTACACAACTATTGTCCTTTCTCCTCTACTTCATCCCAAAAATAATAGTATTTGCTTAAAAGTATTTAGAATAATAAAAAATAAATATGATTAAATATATTAAATACAAAAAAATACTAATTTCATGATGTTTATAAATTCTTAAATAATATAATTTTAAATTGAATGTATTTAATATAAAATTTAAAAAGTAATTTCAAATAAATATAAATTTTAGTATCATTTGTAGTAAGTACAAATAATTTTTAATTAAAAAAATTAAAAACATTTAAAATATTAATATCTTAATATTAATTATAATGATTATGCAATTATTCGTATATATGGTAAGTTATGATAGTAAAAAATAATAACTAGAGTGAATCAATGTTATCGTGAAATGTTTTGAGAAAAATATTTCTACAATTTTTTTTTGTTGGTCATAAAAATGAAGTTTGCGTCTTTTATATTTAGATATACATTATTTTGATATTTTAATTTTATAACTTTAATACGTAACTATTTCAATGTAAGATTTTTTTGGTTATCATACTATTACACACTCTTTAGTGTCACTATATTGTGATGGTAGCTAGGCTTGAAAGTTGCTCAATATTGTCCCTTACAAGACTTAAAGTTGCTCATTATTGTCCCTATGATCATAGGTGGGCTTGAAAGATGTTCTTTAATATCCCTATGGGACCCCATGATGGTAGGTGGATTTGAAAGCTATTTATTGTCACTATACAAGACTTAAATGTGGCTTCGTAATGTCACTATACCACCCCATGATTATAGGTGGCCTTGGAAATTGCTCTTTAATGTCACTATATGACCCATGCTCATAAGTAAGCTTGAAAGTTGCTCCTTAATATCCCTATATGACCCCATGATGGTAGGTGGGCTTGGAAGGTAGGTTGGCTTGGAAGCTGCTTGTACTATCAATGTCGTTGTACAGGGCTTGAATGCCACTCCTTAATGTCACTATATGACCCCATTTTTATTGGTGGGTTTGGAAACTACTCAATGTCACCATATGACCCATGATTATAAATGAACTTGGAAACTACACATTAATGTCACTATATGAATCATGATCATAAATAAACTTGAAAGCCACTCCTTAGTATCCCTGTACCGCCCATAATGATATGTGAACTCCAAAGCTGCTTGTTAGTGTGACTTGCTCCTTAATGTCACTATAGAAGACTTGCTCCTTAATGTCACTATATGACACCGTGACCATAGGTAAGCTTAGAAACTACTCCTTAATGTCACTATATAACCCGTGATCGTAAGTAAGCTTGGTCCTTAGTATCCCCGTGACAATAGGTGGGTTTGAAATGACAACAGACATATTTTGCCGATCCTAACAGATAGGTAGAGAGGTTTTCTCGGCTTCCGGAGGCCAAACTGTCAGCGGATAAGAAACAGATTATCTCGCTCCGATCGCTTACCAAGTCCAAAGTCAAACTATTAATCTAAAGATTATTAAATAATATTATTTTAGTATCAAATTCTTCATTATTTCTATTATTGTGGAACTATTAAATGTTTTTTATGCTAATCTATGTTCTTGTTGTTAGAATAAATTTTATGATTGGAGGATTGTATTTGGAATTTTTTATTATAAATATAATAATTTTTTTACAAAGATATCAAATTGTTGTAATTTAATTTTGAGGGTAGTATTATGTTTTTGAGTATGCAATGTATCAAGATTCAAATTGTTTTAAGTATGATATAGAAAGGCTGAGATTTAGATTGTGTCTTGAGTGACTTTTGGTGGAATGCATATCCTTTATTAGACTTGTACTCTCATATAAGATAGAAAAATGATATTTGAAAATGATCTAATATTAAGTTATTAATGTATACATTGATCTAATTGAAAATTACAACTAAAAATAGTGATTGCATATTTGACTAATTTTAATTAAAAACTATTTAAGAATAAAAACACTATTCAAAACAATTTACATATAATTATGTGCCATCAAATGGCTCATAGGTATAGATATTTATAACACTTTTAGATGTTTTTATTTCAATGTATCGGTAAATCTTGATGCATCGAATATTTGTATTGTATGCAACAAGATGTAATTGTTTAAAAATAGATTGTAATAACAAACAAATATTAAAAATTCAAATGAATTTAATAATTAATAGCATAAGTAATAATGTGCATAACACAAGAAATGGACAATTCTATTATTAGTTTTAATTTCTAAGAATAATGAATTTCGATATAACCTATTAGCACTTGTAATTAGGGTAGTACTATTGCAACTACTTTTTGTTAACTTGTTATTAATAAATTGTTTCTCCACAATTGCAAGTCTATTATTAGTTTTAATTTCTAAGAATAATGCATTTGATATAACTTATTAGCACTTGTCATTAGGCTAGTACTATTGCAATTACTTTTTGTTAAATTAATATTATTAAATTGTTTCTCCATCAATGAGAATTGTTAATTTTTTTTGTTGATTTTTTTTTTCATTCTTTCAAAGTTAAGATGTATGATTCTTAAGTTTCTAAATTATACAAATTATTTTTATAGAATATAATTGACTAATCTTATTGTTGGATTTCATGAGTCCACTATATAAATGCAATTTTTTAGGTCATGTTAAGGATATATATATATATATATATATATATATATATATATATATATATATATATATATATATATATATATATATATATATATATATATATATATATATATATATATAAGAAAGAAAGAATGGAGCATGAAACTATAAATTAATATGGTTTTTCACTAGATTACTTGTTGATATTTTTCTCTTTTATATCTTGTAATTTACTATTTGACTAAAGTTGAAATTATATAATATAATACAATAGTAATAATTAAATATAATATTATAATATTAGTTTTAATATATTAAATAAATTTATAGAATTAAATTTAGTCTAAATCTCTTATATATATATATACATTAAAAATATAAATTAATAATATTATTTTAGCTAGGTAAGGGTTATCCTCATGAAATTTGATAATAAAATAATTATTAAAATAATAATAATAATAAAATAGACTAGCAATATTTTAGTTATTATAATATTAAAATATAATTCTTTCTTTAAAAAATATAAGAAGAACAGATGAGACAAGGTATGTCAAAATTTTCAAATTGTAGACAATAGAAACAAAAACGATGAGTAGTGAAGAGGATGCACAAAAGATGTTTGACAATATTTTTCAATAAAATGTGATCTTTTGGAATGTGATGGTAGCGAGATATGTGTAGAATGGGTAAATCGTTGAAGCACTCAAGGTGTTTCAGGGGATGCAAGAATGAAATGTGGTATCATGGACAAATGTGATTCTAAGATATGTGAAAAATAGTTTTCTAAAGGAAGATTCTCAACCCTTTGACAAAATGTCGAAGCAAAATGTGGTTTCTTGGACTTGTATGATTTTGGGGTATGTGTAAGAAAAATTAACAAGTGTAGAAATTATAGAGAAGAATAATAGCACATAGCACTCAGATTTACGTGGAAAAACCTAGTAAAAATATACTAGTAAAAATCCACAGGAAAAATATATTTTGTATCGATTCTAAGGAATTATAGAGTTACAACAATCTCAAGACTGTACATCAAAACATGACTTCAAGCTGCATAAAACAACCAAGTTGCAGAGTCCTAATTGAAGACAACTTACTAAATATAGTAAGTACGACTCGTACAACCACATGTAAAACACATGTCAAAATTACTATTTATAGTAATCTTCCTAACAAAATGTGCTATATATGATGAGAATCTATGACAAGTCAACCACATCTAGATGAGAATCTAAGATAACTCAACCATTGCTAGATGAGAACCCAATTTGGACTTCACAATCCATCATTCTCCCACTTGAAGTCAAATTTCAAACTCATGAATAATTCTTTTGTTGAAAGACCATTGCCAATGCTACCTATCATCACATAATTTTCAAACCAAGATAATTTCTACACCAAAACAAACTTCTCTCTATTAATAAGTTTTGTCATAATATCTATAGGGTTTACATCAATGTGAATCTTGTCCAAAGAGATTTGTCCTCCTTCCACCACTTTATGAACATAGTGATATTGAATATAAATATGCTTTTTTCTAGAATGGTATGCTAAGTTTTATGCTAGAAATGTAAAGAATTTTTACTATCACAATGTAGTACCATGTTATCTTGTTTCACTTGCAATTCACCCAAAAGTCTATGAAACCAAATTGCCTCCTTACTAGCTTGTATTGTTGTCATATATTATGCCTCAGTGGTAGACAATACCACCACTATCTGCAACTTTGACACCCAACTAATAGCACCTCCAACTAAAGAGAAAACATAACATGTTGTAGGCTTTCTCTTATCTTTGTGTCCACCAAAATTTGCATCCACATACCCATTAATTTAAAGACACTCCCACAATAGATAACAATGCATCTAAGGTGTCTCTCATATATTTGAGAATCCACTTCATAGTTGTCTAATCATCAATACTAGGATTCACCGTGTACCTAGTGACAACTCCCACCTCTTGTGCAATGTCTAGTCTAGTGCACACCATGACAAACATAAGACTTCCAATTGTTCATGAGTATGGTGCATGGGATAAGTGTGTCTTCTCTAGTTTTGTGCTAGGGCACTATTCTAAAGACAATTTAATATGAACAAGAAATGGGGTACTAACTAGTTTTGCATTTAGCATATTGAAGCATTGCAGAACCTTCTCCACATAAGTTTTATGTGACAACCATAATTTTTTGTTCTGCAAACTAAGTTTCCAAATGGATGATTTTATACATATTGAGACCTACTACCCACATATCATCAACATATAGTAGTAGAATAATAAAACTACCATCATCATGCCTTTTAACATAGGCACAATGATCAACCTCACATCTATTAAAACGCAAAATCATCATGAATGAATCAAATCGCTTGTACCAATACCTTGGCACTTGTATTTTTTTGAATTGGTTGAATGGACCAAAATACTAAGAGGGGGGTAAATCAATATTCCTACAATATCTAAAACTTTTACTAATATATAAGTTTAATCAATTAATCTCATCAACACGAAATAAAAAATGCATAATAAAGAAATAACACAACCACAAATTGAGCACCAGATTTATACGTGGAAAACCTAAATGGTAAAAAACCACAGAGAGTGTTAGCTCTCAAGATAATATAACTACTTATATGGCATTTACAAAATGGGGTGGCTCACTACAGGATGGCTTACTGCCAGATTACAAAAGTGGCTCACTGTCAAAATGCTCACTATAATATAAAGGAATTGAACTAAGGAAATATTGCATCTCCTAATGCATGAAATCAGTTCTCGATTAAGCCAAAATAAAAAATCACAAAAAATCATAGTAGATCCTGTAAGGGATCATTGTACCACTATCTGTGACTACCTACAGCAAATCTGGTAAGGGATTACTACACTACTCTACTGAACCAATCACTTGAAGCAGATCTAGTAAAGGATCTTACTACAAAACTATCTACACTTTGACTCTTCTATATACACCTTTGCTCATATATTGCTCACACTATAAACCGCTTCTCTTACTACAACCACTTTGTTGTCCACACCTATGTTATTCACACACTTATTGCTCTGCTATACCACACACACTTTTCTTTCACATATCTCATACTCTTCACACTTTTTTTTTCTTTTTTCTTTCACACACCTTCTATATGTATATATGTTCCAATAAGTTCATACACCAAGATGATATTTCACCCAAGTACAAATGATTTACACAATAATATGCTTCTTGAATCAACTTATTATCCAATAAAGTCTCAACCAAAAATATGATAGAAAATTCGACCTTCACTTCATCTCTTACATGCTTCCTTCACACATTTCATTTACTGATGCATACACCTTAATTACCAGAACAAAACAGGGGTCTACCAGACCCATAGAAACATACCCATAAGCATAATACTCCAAGAACAACAACTCCTAACTCTAAGATATAGATACTACATATACCACAAATGCTAGAACATAAAACATGATAGATACAACTAATATCACTGATACAACTAATACCGAAACTCACACAATTGACACCAAAACAGGATGAGCACAACACAAGATTTTGAAGAAGAGGATCTTTTGGAAATAAATCTAGTAAATTATTTATGCCTTACTGCTTCATATCACATACCTATCTTCCATTGATTCTCGACCAACAATACCAAATTTGTTTCCAACAACATACCACATCCAGTCCTAACTGGATAACTAGGCTTTGACATCAATGAAAACAATTACAATATCTACACAAGTCTAACAGTCTCCCCTTTTTTCATTGATGGAAAAACATCTCAAAAAGAAGAATGCCTAAAACTCTCCCTTACTCATATGACTAATATCTCTATTACTTTACCTATCTCTATATACTACTTTTCTCCTATTCTATTTCTCTCCCCCTTTGACAAAAATGATAAAGGGTACCTTCAATCCATGACAAACAAAAAGAAAATGCCAAAATTGTAGGAAAAAAAGAGTTCCTTAACTGCTCTTCTTCTGATATATCTACTTCTACTTCTCCTTCAGTTCCAAAAGAAGAATCTCCCAAGAATGCAGAACTAATTTAATACTAATAGATAAACTTCTGTATGCCACCAATATATCAACAACATGAGAGAACCTATCCAGAGCAGATGGATTCTACTCATACTCAACTGCACTATTAAGTCATGTTGAGAAATGTTCCAATTTTGCTTCAACAATCTCCTTCACCTTCTATAAAACACTCACATAGTCTTATCTTTTCCTTTGCAACAATAATCACTCATCCTGAAAGAGAATTTACCTTTTTTCCTTTCTCTTCATCTTTGTCGCTTAGAAAATAAAATGACTTGCCCAAGGAACATAGTTCTTCTTTAACAACTTCAAACTTTGCATTATGCTTTACTACAATAACCAGCCATGAAGGACAATACCTATAAATTATGTTAGCACTGCCGATACAATCTCTCATTTCATTTATGCATTTGGATAGAGCCCTCTATGTATCATTGCACTTTTCCAACATACTCTGCATATCATCAGCCACTTCTTTCGAATCTTATACACTAACACGTTGATCAATCAATTTCTCTTTAACTAATTTAGACAAGGATTCTAGAAGCACATCACTAAAATCTTCAATCATAATATTTTTTTGGACCAACTGATTTATTCAAGATCTTCTAAATTCTTTCCAATCTTCCTTATTCCATCTACACTGCCAAAGATTTCAAGCAAGTTAGACTCATCATAAGATTTAGATGCTTTTACTTTCTTCTCCGCAAAAACCACTTCTCACTTAGCAACATGAGATTCCAAATCTTCAATCACAACAATGTCTTTTCTCCTTCTGATCCTTCTTTTGCTTCTTAGATTCTAATCAACTAGTAGGCACAAACTATTTCCTTTTTTCTCTTTTCGAAGGAAGAACCCTCTCTAGCTGAACTGGTAGCAGAGGATACTAAACCAATAATCCATATATCTAGAAATGATTTTAAATAGGCATTGCATGCATCTTCTCTCTTATCCAATCCATTCAAATATCAAAAGATTTGTCTAGCAATTGGAACACGAGACTCCCATGACACATTTTCCTTAGCCAGTAGAGATCCCAAACAATACATAGCTAAACGGACAAGCAAAGATCCAAACCAGAAGGGATAATTTTGATCTTTCATCACCTTGATGCTCTCTAGCAATAGATTCTTTAATAATTCACACAAGTTGAACACTCTATCTTCCATATCTAGCATATGTGTCATGTATATAGAAATAGACAAAGTAGAACCTTCCCTATTTCTGAAACAAATCTTGTAAGAAATACCATATGCAACATACCTTAGGATGGGACTGATAATTTTGTCAATCAACAACACTCTCTGGTCACTATTCACACCAGTTAGGGTTTCAACTTCGTTATTCTTTATAGATTTCTTAAATAGGTAGAACCTCTATTGCATAAACTAGTAACGACCAAAATAACCTCCTTCGTAATTGGATAGGGTTTATCCAACACAATACAATCATTTTTCATATGACTTATAATTACTCTGATCACATCCTTATTATCAAAGTAGGGAAACTTAGTCCATAGATCCAATTCTTTAGCTCAAATTCCTTTATCTTCTGCAAATATTCTATACTCGATCTCTTTTCCACCTTTCTAATCTTTTAAGGATTAAATTCATCTAGGAATACCTTCTCTAAAATCTAGAAATCTCCATTGCTGGATTCTCAAACAATCATTTTGGCTTCCATGACTATTAGCTCTTCCTCTCAACTCTTTTCTCTTCAACTACACACAACCTCTTCAAGTTCTTGTATTATCATAATAAAGATAAATAATCTCAAACATCAATACTTATCTTGCCAAAAATCTCTTTTAGGGTTTTGCCATCAAAATGTGTCTTGTAAATGATGTCAACAAAACATATTGAATTACAGGATAACATCTCTAACACAGTCATGTTGAACTAATGACATGAACCAACTTAGAAGAGGGGATCAAAATATTTTCTTTGAAAACTCCCCCTAAGACAAAGTAGTAAGCTTAGTTATTGAAGCAAGAGGTGCCTACACCAGATTTAAATACACTAGGGTTGCTTCAAATTTTCACCTCCTTTCTCCAAACCAAAACTTCATTTTTCTTTGATTCATTAGTCTTCATTACATTCATTTTAGTAGACTTCTCCATATTTTCATTTCTGCACTGATTAGAATAATGCTTAGATTGCTTGCCCTTGTAACAACTGATGTTCTTTTACACTGAATTTGCTGAATGTATTCTAGATTTCCACTGAATAGCTCTGTGACAATAACCATTGTATTTATTACAATATCTATGAAAGTTACTTCCAACCAGATTAAGATTCTAACTCATAGCATTATTTCTAGAGTAATTTTCTTTATGACTATACCTCTTGCAATTGTAACATTAAATGGTTTTATAGTTTGCTGCCTTATGACCAAATTTATTGCATTGAAAAGAATAGCCATTAATTTATGGGTACCTTTGTGCATTTGATTCACGAACCAGTAGCCTCCTTGCATTAGCTCTTTGATTCTAGGTCCTTCTTACATCTTCTAATTTATTCTCTGCTTCTGTTTTAATCTCTTTTCTTTTGTCTTTGTCATTTTGATTTGAACATTCACCTGTCTAAAAATACAAGTCCAACCTCGTGTAAGTGAGCTTTCTGCATGTTAATCAAATCTTCCAAATGCTTAATGCAATCAAGAACCTTATTTTATGTCTTCAACTTCTTTGCTTCTTGTCGTAGCTTCTCATATTCATCAGTCTTCATCTTGATTGATTCTTTCAAGGTTTCCTCTATCTTGTTCTTCTCCTCAATCTTCTACATCAAATCTCTAATAGTTTCATTCACCTACTTCAACTGATTGCTAACTTCCTTATGTATCATCTCGAACTTCTGGATTTGTTGTCTCAGCTTCTGCACACATTCATTTGTTACCTTCACATTCTCTTTCAATTCCTCATTCTCATACTCAACACTTTCCAGATCTTTAAGACCTATCTATAATTCCTCATCCAACCAATATTCTCCAGTCATACTCATCAATGCCATGATTCAACCAACAAGGATCTCCCTCAAGTGGTTAAGATTTCAAGCAAGGGACCAAATCTTTGATACCAATTGTTTAATTGGTTGAATGGACCAGAATACTGAGAGGGGGGTGAATCAGTATTCCTACAATATCTAACTTTTTTACTGATATATCAATTTCATCAATTAAGCTCATCAACATGAAATAGAAAATGCATAATAAAGAAATAACACAACCACAAATTAAACACTGGATTTTATATGTGGAAAACCTAAATGGGAAAAAATACAGAGAGTGTTACCTCTCAAGATAATATAACTACTTATATGGTGTTTACAAAATGGGGTGGCTCACTACCAGGTAACTCACTGCCAGATTACAAAAGCAGTTCACTATAGGAACACTCACTGCAATATAAAGGAATTGAACTGAGGAAAAACTGCATCTCCTAATGCATAAATTTAGTTCCAAATTAAGCTCAAAAAACAACTCACAAAAAATCACAATAGATCTGGTAAGGGATCACTGCACTACTGTCCACAACTACCTATAGAAAATATAGTAAGGGATTAAGTACTGCATTACTCTTCTAGTTCTGAACCAATCACTTGTAGCAGATCTAGTAAAGGATTACTACAACACTATTTGCACTTTGACTCTTCTTTATACTTCCTCACTCATATACTGCTCACACTATAAACTACTTCTCTTACTATAACTGCTTTGTTGTCCATAATTTTTTTAGTCACGCACTTCTTGCTATGCTATACCACACACTCTCTACTTTCACCTATCTCATAATATTCACCATTTTTTTCCCTTTTTTCTTTCACACGCCTTCTAAATGTATATATATGATGGTAAGTTCATATATCGAGATGATATGTCAGCCAAGCACAAATGATTTACACAACAATATGTTGTTCAGATCAACATGTTATCCAATAAAGCCTTGACCAGAAACATGATAGAAAAGTTGACCTTCACTTGATCTCTTACATGTTTCTTTCACACATTTCATTTACCGATGCATACACCTTAATTACTACAATAAAATAGGGGTCTACTGGACCCATAGACATAGACCCATAAGCATAATACTCCAAGAACAACAACTCCTAACTCCAAGATATAGATTCCACATATACCACAACTTCCAGAACATAAACTATGATAGATACAATCAGATACAACCTATATCACTAATACAACTGATACCGAAACTCGCACAATTGATACTAGAATAGGATGGGCACAACATAGAATTCTGAAGATAAAGATATTCTAAAAATAGCTCCAATAGATCATTTATGCCTTACTACTCATATCACATACCTATCTTCCATTAATGACCAACAAACAATACCCAAATTGCTTCCAACATCATACCACATCCACTCCTAATGGGATAACCAGGTGTTTACATTAATGACAACAATGATAATATTCACACAAGTCTAACAGTTTCAACACATAGAATGATTTTCTTAGCGTGCAAACAATATTCTCTTTGTATTTTTCCTCAAAACCTTTTGGTTGTTCTTTTAGACACCAAAAATTGTCCTAGCCTAATTAAATAATTATTTTATCTTAAGCCTTCTATCAGTTAAATAGATTTTTATTTATTTAATTAATTCACTTATCCTTTTCTAGCCTTTCCCTATTTACATAATTATTTAAAAATTATCCTTTTCCTAAATTAAATTAATATTTTATTTATTTACTTGGTCCCACTTCCTCTATTAATTAAATAGATCTTTATTTATTTAATTAATTCAATAGATTTTTCCCTCTATGACACTTGTCATTTATTTCTTAATTTTCCTCCAACTACCCCCTTCATATTTTATTATTTTTCCTACTCACACTTTAATCATAGCCGACCATTTATCCTTTCACCTCTTATTCTTATCCCTCCATTTTCTAAGGTGTTCTCTATATAATAGGATCCTTTCATCTTTTCACAACCCTAATGACATATGCAATTGAGACTACTTGTGATCAAGCAACTTCACAACCACAATATAGTCTTTTTGGGCTCTTGTGCACAATACAAAATTTGAGAGAAAATATATCAAACAAGACCAATGGAGATAGGAAATAATGGAGATCAAACCCTACTAAGCATGCAAATGGTATAATCTTTTATTTATTTTTATGTTTTGCATGTTTTAGGTTCTTCATTAGTGTATGGTGGATTCTTGCTTGTAGAACTAGGGTTTATGTGGTTGGATATTTTATGGTTTTTCAATAGTTTTAATCATCCCATTTTCACCATATACATTTTGGCATGCGTAATGGGACTCTTGTCCCTTGTTTTTAACATCATTTTTGCATTTTTAGTCTTTTTGTCAAGTTGAAGGTCAAATTAGTAACAATTACAAGTGAAAGTGTGTCTACGAATCATTTTGCAATGTTTGTGTTTTAGTTCGATTGTCAATTTGCAAGTTTAATTAGAAATTGTGTTTGCATCTCTTATTTCCATGTCTATGAATCATATTATCGTGTTTGCTTGTTTTTGTGCATATGTGTATCCTTTTGTCATATTTATGTTTCAGATCTAACAACACTCTGGGTTTATTATTATCACATTTGGGTTTTGTTTTATCGCACATGTGTTACATGTTCATTTTGTGGAGGTTATAGGTATTTCCATGTCTAGTCAGTTATGTTATTGCCATGTCTAGGTCAAATATAGCAACATTTGTGTTTCAGCATTTTATATTTTTCAGTTCTTTATCTTTTTCATTTAGGGTTTTTCATTTTTTTTGGATTTTATTTTTTGTCGTAACGCCTTTCTTGGACTAACAAAGTTGTGTAGCTATTAAAAATGTATTGTTGAAGGCCCCTTTTCACATTTTTATTTTTATTTTTTTTAAATTAACATAACAAGTGTGCTTGTAGGTGGGGTTGATTATTCAAAACTACTAATCATTTTGTTATAGGGGTAATTGAATGTGTGTCTTCACATTTTTAATTCCTAGTTTAATTAGGCTCACATGTTTTCATTGCTCTTTTTCTTTGTTTGTTTGACTTTAATTAACTTTTCTTGAAGTGTCTTGTGCCTTTGGCATGCTTGTGTTTAGATTAGAACCCTAAAGGTGATAACAACAATATCCTCTCCCCTTGCCTCCCATTGGACCTTAGGTGTAAGAGAAATTCTTATTGTCTTTTAGAGGGCTCGCTTCCCATCTTGGGAGAGGGAATGGCCCAAGTAGTATTTTGTTTTGGTCCGCTATATAAAATATTGTGGTTTTAGACGAAAGTCTCTTATCACCTGGTGCTGATATGTTATACTGATGTCTATGTCCTCAAGTACCCATAGTAGTGTGTAAAACTCACAATTACTGGAAGGCCTCATTAATTTGAGCAAAACGCTGCATGTATAGCCATTAGATTCCCCAAAACACGAGTAGACGCCTTTAGAGTAGTGACCCACTCTTTTTTGTCTGAACATCATGATAATTTTAGTGCAACGGGATAGCTAGTTTGTCCCCCAATATACTCACCATAAGGTTCCTATGAGATGAGACAAAAAACCTCAGCTTAGCATAAGCTACTTGTAGCTTTTTGGGGAGAGGGTGATAGGGTCATCCTTCTAATCCTAGAGGCCCCTAGCTATCTAGTCACAAAAAAGACAAAATAGTGAATACACCCATGAAGGTGTCTCTACACTTAAGTCTACAAAGATTCTAGGTTGTGGGCTGAATTTACCATCATGAGAACATTGACCTTAGGCTCAGAAAGTTTTTTCTGTGTCTTTGAATGTGCTAGACTTGTGGAAATTGGGCTGATTCAACCTATTGGACATACACATAACACTCAAAAATTGACAAAACACCTTCAGACATTGTGTTTTCATTGATTGTTGTGTTTCCTTGCCATAAGACATTCAACATAAAGATCTGGTCACACTCAACAATTTGAAAAACTTGGATAGAATTTGCATATTTGCTAGAAACATGTTTGTGTGTGATATCAGTGTGTATTTGATCTTTTTGGACATGTCTGTATTTTCTCCTAGCGTATTTTTTCAAATTAAAATTGTTTTGTGTAGGGAAACACCATGTATTTGCACGCGCATATTAGACAAGAAAAAAAATTGAAACAGAGGAAATCACATCTATGTTGGATCAAATTGCGTCTGCATTTTTTAACCACATCCATGCAAAGTAGAATCACATTTATGTACTAGAAATGATATTTGCATTATGTGTTACAAGTGTGGTTGCCTTTGCACCAAAAGACCGACCTGTTAATACCTGATGCAACTACTAGACTTATAGAATCCACATGAGGTGGTTAAACTATGTCACAAACCTGAGCATTGCGCTACACAACACAAGGAGACCAAGGGCGCACTCCTTGCAACAATCCCCCCAGCAAAAGTGAGGAGTTTGAACATGTAACCTTTCTCTGATACCACTTGTTACAAGTGTGGTTGTCGTTGCACCAAAGGATCGACCTGTTAATGCCTGGTACAACCACTAGACTTATAGAATCCATAGGAGGTGGTTAAGACACGTCACAAACCCGAGCGCTATGATACACAACACATGGAGACCACGGGCTCATAGCTTGCCACATTATCAACTATGGAAAACACATTTGTTGACTTTGAAACTATGTATAAGTGGATTATGTCTGCATTTGTGAACTCACAACGCATGTGTGTTCTGAGATCAAAGAGCTTCTAAGGTGACTTCCCTTAGGGCTTAATTTTTAGTCAACTAGTCTTTATCATGGCTTTGTCACACATTTTCAATCATTTTAACTCATCATTTATAATCCCTCATACATACTTTCCAACTAGAGTCAAAAGGTTGTTTAGTGGTCCTCACCCTATCTCACAAACATACAACATGTCACTAGGTGGCTCCCATATCGGCTCCATCATCTTGGGTACCATTTGGCTATCTTTAGTTAAGGTCAACTTACCTCATCAAGTGATCTATCATCTCTTTGGAAGCCACACCTTTCTTTAGATCACATACATCTTAGACTTACACTTTTGGACATTGCAAGACAACCCTAGATTCTTTTTCCATTCAAACTCCTTTTGGTCTTCCATAATCTTTACATTTTCTTCCATCTTCCATTTTACCCAAGGATTAGTCCATGGTTGAAACTCGTTAACAAAGGTCTAGAAGAGAATCCAAGGAATCTCTAAGATCTCTCAACATGAGTACCTATGAATTTGAAGGAGATGAATTTTACAACCCACAAAATTTTGAGAATCGTAGTAATCCACTAGAGAATGAGAATAATGATGACAATGACAATGAATCCATCACTTTAACAGATATTAAAGAGACCATAATAGATCCAAGGTTTAATAGGATGGTGGAAAAAATTATGGGAAGGGATCGTCAATAATTCCTACAAGTGTTTCCAGACAAAGTGGAGCAAGATTACCCCATGATTTTGATGTGTCACAAATTCTATAGGAGGATCCAAATCAAGTGAATCAAGCAAATGCAAATCCTAGAGGACATAATGGTGGTAATAGGAGAGAATGTCTTGTGCTTGAGTCACCTTCATCCTTGTTTCAAAAACTAGAAGTGACCAACACTCATGCTCATACCAATTTTACTAGTAAAACTCATGAACAACCATGTACTGGTCCTCTTCAAGGGTGTATAAATACTAATGCATCCACCCATATTCAAGGGAACACACAAGAACATGACTCAAGGAGACCTTGTGTGAGATTTTGGGGCAATACTCAAGATCATACTTATAATACCTCTTACCCTTATGGTCATGACATTTACAATCATCCTAGGCCTATTGCTCCTCAATACAATACCATATCAAGTGGCTCATACACTAGCTACAACTATGTTCCTCCTCCATATGAGCATATCTATGACCAACATCATCCATACATGCATTATATCCCTCCTCCACCTAGTGACTTAGGTGTTGAAATGTGGCGACTGATCAGCAAAGTACTGTACACTCAACACATATCCTCGCTGGGGTCTGGGGCTGGGCCGGGGTTTGGGGTGGCAGCCCCCGAGAAAAGCGGGGGTTTGGGGGTGGGAGCCCCCAAGAAAATTTTTTTTGTCGTTTCTCGTTGATGAAAAATGACATTGTAATAAAACCCTAAAAAGGCCGACTTTGTTTGTTGCCCTAAAAACGCATGTTATAAGCGGTTGGGATGCTTAAAGCATCGTAAGGTTAATGTATTGTTTTTGTTGGATAATAAGAAAGATTGGACGACTGTGTATGGTGGACATAACCCATTCTAGGTGAACCATGTTAAATCTCTGTGTTATCTGTGTCCTGTTTTATTTCTTTATCTTTTGTATTTAAATCTGCATATAATTGTTAGTTCATATTTGCTTCGGATATGCTTGAAACCCTATCAATTGGTATCAGAGCGAGGTTTTCTATAATTTGGCAAGACTTTCAAATTTGAGTGGGAGCAAAGGAGGATTCCAAATTCAAGGTCAAAAAGTTTAACGGCCAGAATTATCAGTTATGGAAAATGCAGATGGAGGATTACCTGTATCAAAAGGATTTGTGGTGGTCATTGGAAGGAAAGGCAAAGAAAGCGACTAGAATGTCAGATGAAGAGTGGGACATTTTAGATAGAAAGGCACTGGGATCCATTCGATTGTCCCTTGCGTCGTCTGTAGCATTCAATATAATAGAAGCAAAAACGGCTGTAGATTTGATGGCAACATTTGCTAAGTTGTATGAGAAACCCTTAGCTTCGAATAAGAATAAGGTATTTCTTATGAAGCGTTTGTTTAATTTGAAAATGAGTGAGGGAGGATCTGTAGCAGAGCACTTAAATGAATTTTATACAATTACCAGTCAATTGTCTTCGGTAAAAATTACCTTTGCAGAAGAGGTTAGGGCGCTCTTGATTTTATGTTCTTTGTTAGAAAGCTTGAATAACTTGGTTATGGCTATAAATAACTTTGTCTCTGGTAAAAATACTTTGGTATTTGATGATATTGTTGGTGTTATCCTAAGCGAGGAAATGCGAAGGAAAAGCACAGGTGAGAATCCAACATCATCGGGTAGTGTTTTGAATGTGAAGAACAGAGGAAGATCAAAGGAAAGAGGAAAAGGCCCTGGGAATGAGAAGTCATGAGGGAAGTCAAAGAAAGGACGCTCTCAATCTAGAGGAAAGAAAGATTGCTAGTACTGCGAAAAGCCTGGTCATCTAAAGAAAGACTATTGGTCTCAGATAAACAAAGAAGGAGACAAAAATGAAAATGACAATAAGGAAGCTAATATTGCAAGTAATACTTTACAAGATGCTTTAATCTTATGTTTTGATAATGTTAATGATTCCTGGGTAATAGATTCTGGGGCTTCATTTCATGCTACACCCCCTAGAAAATATTTTCTAGATTATGTTCAAGGTGAATTTGAACAGGTATATTTGGGTGATGATGAGCCCTGTCAAATTGTTGGAAAAGGAAAGATAAAGATCAAGTTGCAGAATGGTAATGACTGGTTTCTGCAGGAGGTAAGACATGTTCCTAATTTAAGAAAGAAATTTAATTTCTATAGGGCAACTAGGTAGTGAAGGTTGCATAGTTACCTTCTCAGACAGTATGTGGAAGGTCACTAAAGGATCATTAGTAGTAGCTAAAGGTGCGAAAGTAGGCACATTATATCTATGTACTGGTAACACTTACTCTACCTTAGCTGCTATAGATAAAGTTACTATAGGGACAACAACAATAAATGTTGCAAGAACAGATTCGATAATATGGCACCATAGGCTTGGGCACATGAGTGAGAAAGGGATGAAAATATTTCATTCCAAAAATCTATTGCCAGGATTAAAAAAGATTGATTTAGAGTTTTGTGAAAACTGTGTTTATAGTAAACAGAAAAGAGTCAGATTTCTCAAGGTTGGGAAAGAGAAGAAGAGTGAGAAGTTAGAGCTTGTACATTCAGATGTATGGGGACCGGCTCAGGTATCATCTCTTAGTGGCTCTTGTTATTATGTTATTTTTATTGATGACTCAACCAGAAAAACATGGGTATATTTCCTAAAACAAAAATCAAATGTTTTTGAAACTTTTAAGAAATGGAAAGCTTTGGTTGAGAATGAGACAGGAAAAAAGTTGAAGTGTCTCAGATTGGATAATGGAGGTGAGTATTGCAGCAAAGCATTTGAAGATTACTGCTCCTTAAATGGGATTCGAAAGCAGAAGATAGTTCCAGGAACTCCACAAAAAAATGGTGTGTCAGAGAGAATGAATAGGACTATCATGGAACGCGCGAGGAGCATGAGATTGCATGCTAGATTGCCCTTACTTTTTTGGGTCGATGTTGTACATGCTGTTGTCTATTTGATAAATAGAGGACCTTCAACCCCTTTGGATGGTGATATTCCAGAGGAGGCATGGACTGGTAAAAAGGTAAATTATTCTTTTCTAAAAACTTTTGGTTGCGAAGCTTTTGTCCATGTTGATAAAGAAAACAGAGCCAAGCTTGATGCTAAATCTCATAAATGTACCTTCATTGGATATGGGATAGATGAATATGGCTATCGGTTTTGGGATTGTGAAAATAAGAAAATAATTAGAAGTAGAGATGTTATATTCAATGAGAAGGTTATGTATAAAGAACAGATGCAGGAAAAGAAGCATGAACAGGACAAACAAGAATATGTGGTGTTGGATGAGATTCCTGAAAATGAAATGCCACAGGTACCTGATGCTCAGCAACAACAGATTATCCCACAAACTCCTGCAAGTGTTAGACGTTCTACGAGGACAAGCAGACCCCCTGAAAGATTTTCTCCTCCTTTGTATTCTATTTTATTAACAGATTCTGGTGAACCAGAAGAATATGAAGAAGCAATGCAGATAGATGCCAAACAACAGTGGGAGCTAGGCATGAAAGAGGAGATGGACTCCTTGATGAAAAATAAGACTTGGGACTTAGTCCCTTTATCTACAAAAAAAAGAGCCTTACCTAACAAATGGGTTTATCGGTTGAAGAGGAGGAAGGAGGTCAGAAAAGATATAAGGCCAGACTTGTGGTAAAAGGTTTTGCATAGAAAAAGGGTATAGATTACGATGAAATATTTTCTCCAGTTGTAAAAATGACTTCAATTAGAACTGTACTTAGTCGTGTGGCTACAGATGATTTACATCTTGAACAATTAGATGTCAAAATAGCTTTTCTCCATGGAGATTTGGAGAAGGAAATTTATATGTTGCAACCACAGGCATATGAGGTCAAAGGTAAGGAGAACTTGGTGCGCAGGTTGAAGAAAATTATGTATGGCCTAAAGCAAGCACCTCGACAATGGTATTTAAAATTTGATAGTTTCATGGCTGAACACAGTTATCATAGATGTCATTCTGATCATTGTGTATATTTTAAGAGATTTGATAATGGTAGTTATATTATCCTGTTGCTTTATGTTGATGACATGCTTGTTGTTGGGTCTAACATGCAACATATAAATGATTTTAAACAGAAATTAGCCAAGTCATTTGCTATGAAGGATTTGGATGCAGCTAAACAAATTCTTGGTATGAGGATTACACGGGACAGGAAAAATAGAACCTTGAATTTGTCCCAAAGTGAGTATATAAAGAAGGTGTTGAAAAGATTTAACATGCAAGATGCAAAAGCAGTTAGTACACCTTTGGCTAGTCATTTCAAATTGACTAAGGAGATGTGCCCAAAGGCATAGGAAGAGGTTAATGAAATGTCTAACATCCCGTATTCATCAGTTGTTGGCAGTCTGATGTATGCAATGGTATGCACAAGGCCAGATATTGCACATGTAGTGGGAGTTGTGAGCAAGTTTATGAGTAATCCGGGTATGAAACATTGGAATGCTGTGAAATGGATTCTTCGGTATTTGAAAGGAACTACTACGAAGGCATTATGTTTCAAAAGATCTAATGCTGCTCTAAGTGGATTTGTTGACTCTGATCTAGCGAGTGATATTGATTCACAGAGGAGTACTACAGGGTATGTTTTTACTATAGGGGGAACTGCAATCAGTTGGATTTCTAGGCTGCAAAAGGTTGTTGTACTTTCAACCACTGAAGCTGAGTATGTTGCTGCTACAGAAGCCAGCAAGGAGATGATTTGGTTGCAATGTTTTTTGGAGGAATTGGGTTAGACACAAGAGAATAGCCCATTGTATATTGATAGCTAGAGTGCCATTCATCTTGCGAAGAACTCTACTTTTCATTCAAGGACAAAGCACATTCAGCTCAAGTACCACTTCATCCAGACTATTTTGGAGGAGGGTTAGTTACGGCTTGAGAAGATTCACACAAGTGAGAATCCTGCCGATATGTTCACAAAGGCAGTTCCACAGGAGAAGCTGATTTCTTCATCAGTTTCTGTTGGTCTTCTTGATTGATAATTGTGGAATTTATACCAGTCGAGTCCTAGTGTTTTATCTAGCGGATGTTGCATGTATAGTGGTGTCGTGTAGTATCAGTCTCCAAGTGAGAAATTGTTCGGTGTGGAGCCTAATCAATCTCCAAGTGGGAGATTGTTGAAATGTGGCGACTGATTAGCAAAGTACTGTAATAAAACCCTAAAAAGGCCGACTTTGTTTGTTGCCCTAAAAATGCAAGTTATAAGTGGCTGTGATGCTTAAGGCATCGTAAGGTTGATGTACTGTTTTTGCTGGATAATAAGAAAGATTGGACGACTGTGTATGGTGGACGTAACCCATTATGGGTGAACCACGTTAAATCTCTGTGTTATCTATGTCCTGTTTTATTTCTTTATCTTTTGTATTTAAATCTGCATATAATTATTAGTTCATATTTGCTTCGGATCTGCTTGAAACCCTAACATTAGGCATGTGGGAATACCTCAAAGACTTGACACCAACATGAACTGAAATCCTTGATTGTAGTAAACATTATCAAGGGAGATAGGAAACAATGGAGATCAAACCCTACTAACTATGTGAATGGTATAGTCTTTCATGTTTTTTATGTTTGGCATGTTTTGGGTTCATCATTGGTTTATGGTGGATTCTTAATTGTAGAACTAGGGTTTATGTGGTTGGATCTTTTATGGTTTTGCAATAGTTTTAATCATCCCATTTTTACTGTATACAGTCTAATTAGCATAGATTAGACTAGTTTATTTCTCTATGCTTGTCACTTGTGTAATGTTGCCCCAATGTTTAAACACTCAAATTTAGAAATTTTATGTTAAATCCAATATCCATTTTACCTAAAATATATATCTATCCAAGTTTTTTAAGATATGTAATAATGTTGTTTTAGCTCAAAGTCATCAACTCGAAGCCTCATCATGTACAAACTTGTCACGTATCAGTCAATACAAGAAAACTTTCAAGCTTTGGAAATTATGAGGCATCAAGGGAAACCATCCTATAGACATGTTTCTAGTATCATTCTGAGTGATAGGGTCAACTTTTCACGAAAACCCACTTCACCATTTATGAGATTTTAATGTTTTTATTTTTATTACCCTATTTTCACAAAATATTAAAACCTCATTGAATAAATTCTTCTCAGTTATCATCACCTCATCCCTCTTAATATCTGGTCAAAATTCACAACTCACAACTACCTCTCTGCTCTCGTGAAGTGGAGGCGTAAAAATAGCATGAATAAATCAAATGTTGTAATTGATATTACCCTGTCGGAAACGCTCTAGAAACCATGTGCACAGCTACCCTATGAACGTTAAATGTGCAAGCAAATGCAAGGCATTTGAACTGTTTCATTTAGCGCATCAAGGAAGTTTTGTCACATGAAATATAGTGATTGCAGGTTCCATATCATAAATGAGTGCATACAAGAGGTGGAAAGATAAACCAAAACACAAAATGTAAAGCATAGAAGGGGTCCTACAAAAGTTTGACAGAATGCACTAAAGTGAATTTGTTGAAAATACTTTTGACTAAATTCTATATGGAGGCAGAGACAAGCGCCCAATTGTTTGACAAAATACCTCAAAGAAATGCATTGGAAGATGAATTTGTTAGAATCAACAGTAATATCCTACTTGCATGCACAAGCATGGGAGCTTTTGAAAAGGGCGTACTCCTAGCCTGTCCCAAAATGCGAACTTTGAAAATTAAAAAAAAAACACACGTCAAAGCATAGATGGTGAAGGACTTTATTGGAGATTTTAGTCCCAGCCATCTTAATGAGTAAAAAAATAGGTCCAAAATATAGTTATGAACTAAAATAACAGTAGTGAATATGACAAAACAAGGTACTAGTAAGAGAAAAATGAGTAAAATATAACAATCTAGCTTTTATTTATTCAATCCAACTATATACAATCACAATACTTGTTGTGTTACATTGTATCTCTCAACTTCATATTTATAGCTGATCTTGGAAGCTTTTAGAATTCTAGAACAAGAAAGTTCTTTTTCCTAGATAGCTTATAGCTATTTCTAATTTCTGAAAAACTTTGTTTCTCTAGAACATTCGACACAATCTTATACCTTATCATCCCCCCTTAAGCTTGACTAGAATATTTACAAAGAAGATAAAGGAGATACAAAGAAGCTTCTAGAGGAACATTATAACACTATGCCCCCTTATTGTTCACCTCTAACATACCAATCATTCCACTTAATCTCAAAACTTTCCAGCTTTTATCATACTCTTAGTAAATAAATCAGTTGTTTGTTCTTCACTTGGACAAAATTGTAAAGTTCTTCACTTGGACAAAATTGTAAATTGACAGTAGCTACTTTGACCAAATCTCAAATGTAATATCCATCAAGCTCAATATGCTTTGTTTTTGCATGGAAAACTAGATTATTGACAATTTGTATGGTTCTTTAATTATCACAATACAAAGTAGTAGTTGTACTTTGGAGAAAGCCAAACTCGAATAAAATATTTTGAATCCAAACTACTTCCTTTCTTGCTTCTTTTGCTGCTCTATATTCGACTTCACATGAAGATAATGATGTAATTATTTGTTTTTTCTTGATCCATGTTATTGGCTCTGTCTCAAGCTGAAAAGTTTAACCTCTTGTAGATTTTCTATTATTTATTTCACCCCCCAATCAAAATCTCTATATCCAACCACCTCTGTCTCACTTAATTTATGCTGCAAGATTATTCTTTTGAACACATGTATAATCTCGATTTATATCAATGAGAATTATGGAATCCATGTGTTGTGAATAAACTTGTGAAGTGAGTTGTTTATTTGTGTGTGCTTATTTTAAACATTGGTTGCAATTGCATCTAAGCTAGTTTGTGAAATACATGCTTTGTTATGTTTTTAGAATACTTCTTATCTACATGTTACAAGAAATAGTATTTATTCCTTAGTCAAAAAGGTATTGTGCATTATTTTATTGCATGTTGAAAATTTTAAAATAAATTTAGTTGATTTGTCGTAGTAATAAGTGTTAAATGTTTAGAATTGAAATATTGTGCAAAAGTAAACTATTTGTTCAAAAAAAACATAATAAAATAATTGAGTGAATATCTTTTGTAGATATATTTTGTTGCTAGTAGTCATTTTAATAATTTTATGTATATAAATTGCAATCATGAACAATTATCCAAGAAGTTTACACTTCAATTTTCTAGATTGAGAAGAATTCTAAGTCTATAATAGTACTAAGGTTTATAAACAAAATACCTTATATTTACAAATATTTCACATAAATTATCCATCTGTAATAGTGTAATATCTATATTATTTTTATATTTAGTTATCCTCCTCCCCTAAACTGTCAATAAATAGAAAGATCATTTAATTTATGCCAATCCAAATCCACTATTATCTAAACTAGGAATCTTTATAATTACAAATTTGTATTTTTCCCAAATAGCTACCTAAGAGAATCTTGTCTAGACTAAACCCCAAAATGAACTATCTTTATACTAATACTAATGATAAAAAATAATACTTTCAATGGTGGAGATATTTTTGAGTGGTATGGTGCAAAAGTAGAATCATTTAACTATGAATAATTAGATGAGCTCAAATAAGAGGATTATCAAAGTAAATGTAATTGATTGCCTTCAAATACAAATGGAGCAATGAATCACTCAAACTTGTGCTTAGTAAGTTGTAGGTGGGAAATGCATTAGTGAGAGTTGGACAAATTTTGAAGTCATAGGCGTCAAATCTGTGGGTGGGGGAATGATTTACACTTGCAGAAATGATTTAAGACATTGAAATGGTAAAATCAATATGGATAATGAATATATAAGGATGAATGTATGGATAGGTCAATAATTGAATAATCTAATTGAATATATTTGAATACAAGGGAATATGAATAATGTTGGAAATAAAGTTCTAAAAATGTGTGTAAGAAAATGAATGATGACATATGAAAATGAACTTAACTTTGTACAAAATATTTCAGTCATCAATATCTTCCCTTAAAATATACAATACTAAATAAAAGAATTTAATAAATTTAAAAAATAAAAATAAAAATTGATAATTAAAATTAAAACTAAAAAATAATAATTAATTTATATAGATTATTTTTATAATAATTATTTTTAATACTCACATATTATTTATATACTTTTAATTATGTACAGAAGCATCTAGAATGACATCAAAATCTATTTTTGAAACAATTTGACATGCAAATGACAGGTAAATGTATGAAATATGCCATGTTTCAACTTTTGTGAAGTACTACTCAAATAAAATAGAACCCTCGCCACTTGTCTCCAATTAGATTCGCAGCTTTTTGCATGCAGGACTTTAATAGATTTGTATTCTTGGTATTTAGTATTTTAAAAGAACATTTATTTTACAATGATTCTCTTTTATTATAAGATATCTCTTGACATATTTTACATATATTTTTTAAATATAAGTATACTAATTATTTTATAAAATGAATGCATAAATAAACTATCATAATGAAGGTTGATCTTTTACCCAAAGTATACCCAAAGTATATTACAATTATGTCAGCAATTTAATATAAACAAAATTAGAAAAAAAATATAATGACTTGATCAATATCTATCAATGTTTATCTCGTCGATATAATTTATCGTGATGGACAAAACGTTTTGATATAATCAAAGACATTTAGAATAAGTTGAGCTTATTTTAATTGACAAGGCATCTTATTATCTTCACGGCGCTCATCTCCGTCCACCACATAGACTAATCAAACATATGCAGATTGCCAGCTAATTTAATTTTTCAAATAATAACGTCTAATCTTAAATGAAGAAAACGTATTCAATGTGCACGGTGTAAGAAAGCTTACCTTAAAATAATATTATTCGCCATGGAATTTAGCTGAGTGCGCGTTGGATTGCCCGTGGTTTCCAGCAAAGGATTTTAGGTCGGCACAAGAAATCCTATATATGTTAAAGCTAAGTCGGCAAAGCAAAAGATCCTCAATATCTGTTGCTTTCTATCCATTGAGAAAAATGAATAAGAACAGAGGAATACAGAATTACCTTCCTTTAGAATTACAGTACTCGGATGCATTGAATTGAGCACTAATGGATATCCACTCTTTAGTTCATGGTCAAACAGATTTCTCACTTGAATTTTCAAGGGAAGCATTACAGGTAAGCGCAGCTAAAAACTCAGTTTTTTCTCCATTGAGCATATCTGTGGCATTGAGTTTGGGTGCAGGAGGAGCAAAGGGCGCAACATTGGATCAGTTTTGCACTTGTCTCAAGTCCAAAGATGTACATCAATTGCATGAACTTTTTTCTCATCTTATCAATGTAGTTTTACTGGATGGAAGTGTCAATGAAGGTCCCTTGTTATCATTTGTAAATGGAATATGGATGGATCAGTCTATGACCTTGAAGCCCAATTACAGCGATGTTGTGAAAAATCGATATAATGCTGAAATTAGCTCACTGGATTTTATCAATAAGGTATGTGATTTTCCTTGATCCTCAATTGCGTGTATTCCTTTACCCTTGGTGTGTAAGACATCAAAGTGTATAAACATGGGAGGCAGATTCAAATGATTTTAATCTACTTCACAATTTAAATGTTTTTTAATCCCCAATTCACTGAAAATTTATATTTATATTGCGATGAAGTAGCTTGAGTATAATAGTCCTTGTTGAATGCCTGTTATATGAAATGGGTATGAGGGCAATCTGAAAGTTTTTTAATTAATACTCAAATATCACTGTTTCCGGTATTAAATTTTAGTGGTTTGCTAAAGCTGGAACAAATTTTTCATAGAATAACTAATCCTAGATTTTCTGCATGATGTTAGGGTGTTGACTATAACAAATCAATCATCATTGATAAACGAGAATAAAGTATACCTTTGTTTTATACTTTTTGAAAGGTTCTTCTTTTGAAAAAAAAAAATTTACGCTTAAAAGGTTTGATACAATGTTATACCTTGTCTTTTGAAAGACACAAGTACCTGGTTCAGAAAACATACATTACATATAGTTGAATTCTTATTTCTTATTCCAGCCAAAGCCTTAACCTAAAACAGCTAAAGGCATAAGTGGCCAAAAGACTTCTCATTCAACTCTCTTAGTTCTAAAACAGCTAGTTTGTCTGTCAGACTACAATAAAAACAGGGAAGTTCCAGACAACTTCTATTAATAGAAAAAACAATTCTCCCCTCAATTCCTCATCTGAAATAAAATTACAGTTCAGTTCCTGACTCTGTGGTGCATCACTAATTTCTTGCCTTTCTATTGACTTTTATCAGGCAAATGAAGCTAGAATGGAGGTGAATAAATGGGCAGCAAATGAGAGCAAGGGGAAGATAGAAGAGTTCCTTCCACCTAATTCTGTAGGTGCAGATACTAGGCTAATTTTGGCAAATGCCTTATATTTGAAGGGCGCATGGCAGAAAAATTTTGATGTCTCTGCAACAAAAGAAGGTACTTTTAATTTGTTGAATGGGGAAAGTGTGCAAGTACCCATGATGACTACTACAAAGAGTCGATCTATACAAGTTGTTGATGACTGCAAAATCCTATGCCTTCCCTATTTTCAGGGACAGGACAACCGATCCTTCTCCATGTATATTATATTGCCCAATGATATCAATGGTCTGCCTGAACTGGAGAGAAAGCTTGATCTTAATTTTCTTGAGCACCATCTTTCCCCAAGAAGTGATGTGAAGGTACGTTCGTTTCAACTACCTCGCTTCAAGGTATCTTCCAGTGTCAATGCAACTGAGATCTTGAAAACTATGGGACTTGTCCTCCCGTTCAGTGATGATGCAAATTTCGACGAAATGGTTGACTGTGTGAGTGGGCGTCTCTGCATTTCAGATGTTTTCCACAATTCATTTGTGGAGGTTAATGAGGAGGGCACTGAAGCAGCAGCTGTCACTGCACTCGTGATGGAGTGGCGATGCGCAATCATATACCTAATTGAGGAGGACTTCATAGCTGACCATCCATTCATGTTTGTGATCAAGGAAGATAGAAGTGGAGTTATCCTCTTTGTTGGACATGTACTCAATCCATTGGAAACCTAATCTTAATAGAAATTGGCCAACAGATAAATGCTTAAAATCAGGTTACAGAAGATATAGCTAAGGACAATAATCGAAAATTATAGAATAGCCAAGATAATAGCTATGTTACACTTGGACATTAAGTTCTCGATGCATTTTGTGCTGCGCATTCCAGAGAAAATAGCATGTTTGACACCGTTTCTTGAAGCCAAGAATATCAACTCTTCAGAATTAATGGCATTTTCACAAACTTTGTGAACATTTCATGAATATGTACATATTGATTGTAAAAAAATTTGTACATTGCTTTACTATTTTGAAATCAGATAAATTGCCAGCACTAATATTATTTTCTTGCCAAAGAAAATGATTGCAATATTAGAATAAATAAACTAAAGGTTATCCTTAAGCAATATCAAATATATTTTGTTTGTTACTTTTGGGAAAAGTTTTCCTCACCCTCATCTATTAAATAAAATACATTTATAAAAATTTTACTTGGTAGAATATAGAGAAAAACATATAATCGAGAATGGAAAAAAGATGTTAATTAATAAGGTATTTAGATAAAAATAAATAAGTTCAATGTGAAACTAATCAATCCTTTATCTCAATATTTCATTATTTTCTTAATAAATCTTAAGGGGTATGTTGGTGTAATTAGGTAATCAGATTAGTATTTAATTAATGGAACATTAATGACTTACATTCTCCTTTACTTTATTCACTAAGTTAAACTTAGAGTACTTTTCTATTATTAGATTGATCTATAATTAGGTCACGTTGTCTCAAGTTATAAGATGAGTATAATTGTCATGATATAACTTAAATTCACCTAGAGTTGCATATAGGGCTTTGTCTTATTTGATTTGATAAGAAATCACTATAATCATTGTATTAAGTGACTATGAACATAAACATGTTTGATTAGCCTATAATGAGACGATCTACAAACTAATAGATCTTATAGTTTATGAGGATACTCTACATCACATAGAGCACACTTATTGAGCCTTAGTATTGCCATGACCATAACCAAGTAATTATATGCATAACTTGAACATCTAATAAGTTGTAATGTTCCCTTCGAGGAAATTGTGTATGTAGATAAAATTTAAAAGGTAGTTCATCCTCTTAATGCCTTGTTTACATTTATTCATGTATTTACATGAGTGATGTGCTAGATTCATGAAATGTTTATATTAGTCTAAATGACTAAGATTCCAATACCTCCAACAACTTTGCTACTTTTTTATTAGCATGTATGTAATGTGGACATATTATAGAGTGAGCAATGTAGTCACAAGACATGTATAATGATTCTATCAACACCTTCTACTAACAATACAAATTTTTGACTTGATTCATGAATAAATTATAATAATTCTTCATTGTAGGACATATTGTGGGATTTGTTGTAGTCAAATTATGGGTCAGTGCAAGAAGATGAGTCCACTTTTTGGCCAAAAAGTGGAAGTGTTTTCCCTATTTTTCAGATTTTGTCTCACTTGAGCTTAAATTTTGAAACACTTAGAGATTGAATCTTGGAAAAAGTCAGTAATATAAAAGATAGCTCTCTGAGTGTACTTTTCAAATATGTAATTTATTTTAATACCCACATAATAAAAAATAACTTTTTGAATGGAGTTCTAAAAACTATGTTTTAAAAATGCCTATTTCAGGACCATACCATGCATGTGTACGACCCACACTTTTTGACACAATTAAAATTATTTTCTCAAACCGTTTTGGGAAATGGTTTGTAACAAACTGAAGATTGATGAGCATATTTTTCTGTATTTTTTTTTCAAATATTTTTTTTTTAATTAATTTTTTAATGGCCGTAATTATCTTTTTAAAAAGCTGACATGTACGACCCACATAATTTGACGTAAACTTAGCATTTTTTGAATTTTTTTTTTTTAAATTGAAAAGAATTTTGTGTAGATTGATGACATATAGTTTTTTTTTCAAAATTCATTAAAATAAATAAGATATTAAATTAAGAAAATTAGTTAATATTTCAAATTTATGAACCTGAATTAGTATAAATTAAATGAAAAATAGTTAAAATAATCAATTTTTAAATTAATTTACATATTTAGAATCTAGACAGTATAATCTGAAATGGGTTTCAATTCCGTATATAAATTCTTTGATTAGAGGCACATAAACTATTTCATTTCATCATATTTGTGCTTTCATTCATGGAGCTTTGAATTTGCAGGTTCATGTCTCAGGTGTGGCCATCCCAGGCCTATCCCGAGCCTAATCCCAAGGCAAGTGGCGGGTTGTGAATTCAAATTTTGCATAATGGGCCCCCGTTTTATAAACGGGGGCCCGTTTCATTTTTTGCCCGTTGGATTTAACAACAGGCCCCCGTTTTTAAAACGGGAGCCCGTTATTTAAATAACGGGCCCCCATTATTAAAATGGGGACCCGTTATTTAAATAACGGGCCCCCGTTTCTAAATAACCATTACTGTAAAAAAAAAATAGATTGCATCGATTTACCACACTATCATTGAAATCCGTACTAACAAGGATTTTTTACATCATTTGGCAGTACTTTTTAATATTTTTTACACGATTTTTTGAAGAACTCAATAAAAAAATATTATTTTTTGAAGACGAGTTTGTAAAAATGGGTTCTAAGCAACGTCAAAAGAAAAAAAAGAGGACAATGACAATGGACGAAATTCAAGCACAAAGAGAGAAGGAGGCAAAACGCCAAAGAGATCGAAGATCACAACAACGGAAATTGAATAACACTTCTGAAGCATCTAGTTCAGTGCCCATTGTAGATGAGACCATTGAAGACATCATGATGGATGCAAGAAATGTAGAACCACACATAGGTATGACTGTTGATGTGGATGTGAATCCTGGTATGTTTTTAAATCCTGATGACTATGATGCCAATCAAATTGCTGATTTAAATGAAGCTGGATATAAATTTCATACACCAATACGAAAAGAAATAAAAATTGAAAATATTACACCACCCTCTCTAAAAGAAAATGAATGTAATTTGTTTACTATTGATAGCAATGTGCTAGATAATCTTAATGGGTTAGTTTCTTGGAGACAAATCAGAACACATGCAAATAGATTATATAAACAATTTTTCTATAATAAAAAGTTAGGATTCCAATGTCAATTAATGCTACAATTAATAAAAATGTTAAAAATGTGTAAAGTCATGAAAAAAATAGGTATTTATGCAAAACCAAAAAGAAAAGATGAATCATATAAGCAAGTTGTATCTACTGTTGCCAGTGCCATCGATTCTATAGGAAAAACAAGTCGATCTAAAGATAAGAATGCAGCACGTAGAGTTATAACGACTGCTATAGTTGACAAAATGATTGTTAGTAAAAGAATGTTAAGTGATATAAGTGGCTATTTGAACTTACATCGTATAACCTTGTCAAGAGCGGCCAAAAGAAGAGACACAATTGAAATTGATCCACTAAACCATTGTTGGAGTTTTAGTGGTAGACTTCAAAGGTCGGACATAAAATTAAATGATGAAACTAAACAATTAATTGCAAAATTTTGGCATGATAACACTAGAGTTTCATCAAATGCTAGAGATGTTTTAAAGTTAAGGGTGGGATCAATGATTCGTGATCCTCATCCAAAACATCTTCTTGACATGACTCAAACTGAATTCTTTAAAAAATTTAGTGATGAATATGTGTCAATGAATTTACGAATTAGTCAAAGATCATTTGAAAAATGCAAACCCTGGTATGTTAAAATCAATAAACAAAGAAGATCTTGTTGTTGTAAAACTCATGTCCAGTTTCATTACTATTATGATGTTTTTCGATATATTCGTTGTATGTTGCATGGTAATGATCTTGTGCAGGATTGTGGTGTTTATGTTCCACCTGAAACTATAAAAGATTGTATTGGAAGTTTATTTTGTAAACCACCTAATGAACAATTATTTCTTTCCAGTTCATGCATTTATGGTCTTTGCAATTTATGTGGGAACTATTCTTCGATAGGTGAATGTTTGCATGAACATGTTTCATCTGAGTTTGGACAAAAAATGGTTGATGTTAGGAGATTTAAAAATATAGAATACCCTCTAAAGGATGGAAAGATGGGGAAACGTTTAGAATTGATTACAGAACAGAACAATGTGAATGCATTTATTAGTGAGTTTAAAACTCATATTGTTCCAAAATATGTGAAACATTCCCAACATGCCCGATGGCTTGATGGACAGTTTCGCATATGCAAGAACACATTTCCAGTTGGAACAATAGTATTAGTTGTGGATTTTGCAGAAAATTATACTCTAAAACCACAAGAGGAAACTCAATCACAATACTACAACTCAATGCAAGTGGCCATATTTGTGCACATTATATATAGACATGACCATGACAGTACAGAAGATAACAAAAAAATTTTGAGGGAGTATCATTTCTATGTTAGTAATAATCGATTACACTCTTCAGAGTTTGTCCAACATTGCTTCGAGGTATTTTATGATAATCTTAAGGAAAGAGAAATTGACATGAAACAACATATGATATGGTCAGATAACTGCACTAGACAATTCAAAAATGCAAGAATGTTTTATTGGCTATGCAAAGTTCACAAGATAACCAATGTCCAACATTTATGGAGTTTTTTTGAAGCCGGACATGGTAAGGGGGAACACGATGGAGCCGGTGCCTGTATAAAAAGAGCTCTTGCTAGAGAACAATTGAAATTCGAGGATGCAGTGAAATTCAGAGATGCTCGTACAGTTGTAGATTGGTGCAATTCAAAGTTGTCAAAATGATCAACTGAAAACTCTGCAATTTGACATTTCTTTTGGTTGATAGAGGAAGATAGTATTCCTATTCGGCATGATTGTAATACCTTCATTGGATCAGCTAAATGGCATTCGTTTAAGAGTTCTAATTCAAACACATGGACTATATTCACAAGGCAATTTGCTTGCTTTTGTCAGTTTTGTGTTTCCGGAGATTGGGAATTTTGTGAGAATAAAGAATGGGTTGAAGAATGGCAACAAAGATCATTGACACCCATAGATGCAAATGATCCGCATGACAGAACTGATGAAGATATGGATAAAATGTTTGCATCAAATGACTATGATCGTATTTTAGATCTTATACAACAAGGTAAAATTATTTTTGAAATTTGTTTTGATTTATTAAATAGTACATAAATTTATGAAATCTTACAGTGTATATTTTTGTTTTTATTTCTCATTAAATATTAAAATAAAATTTTTTTGTGCACAGGACATGTCTATGTTGTTGTTGCACCAGAGGACAATGAAGAGGGGACAGAGTATTGGTTGGCTCGATGTGTAGAGCCAAAACATAAGCTAACTACTCCTCGAGTAGATGATGATGGTTATGACTATCCAATAGAATTTGTGGTTGTTGTTGGCACTTGGCTACGCAAATATCTAACAAGAAAGAATGGATTGCCCGCATTTGAAGATTATGAATTAGAGAAGAAGATTATACATTACTCGCATTTGGTAGTGGCAACTAATATAAAATTGGATAGATATCATGGCAGGCCTACTAATAAACAATTATGGACTCTCTCTATGGAAGAGCACGAGACAATTATAGATGCTTTGCAAAAGAGAGAGGATGGAGATGGTATAACGGAATGAATCTAGTATAATTTTGTTCCAGGTCTACCACAAGTAGAAGGCATCAATGAAAACAAATTTATTTAAATAGACTGTTTATTTTATTTTAGATATGTCTTCTTGATTACATTTTGTGTACAATATACATAAATGAGAGACTATTGGTCAAATTTATGAATGAGATAATTATGTTTTAATCAAGTTCTATTCATTATATTTGTTAAATGATACTTTTTAATTTAGAATATGTTATAATTATAAGATACATTTCGATACTTAGTTCATGATGTATGCACATTTAGTTTATCTAATCACAAGAACTATTTAAATGAAATTCCAAAAATAAAATTACAAGTCCACATAATGCCTATAAAGTTGTTTAAGCACAACTTCCATAAATAAAATTTCAAGTCCACATAATATATAAAGTATGCACAAAATTTCAAGTCCACATAATTTCAAGTCAATATATATGATCTAATGTGCACATAATTTCAAGTCCACATAATATCTAATGCGCACAATACACATAAAGTATGCACATAATATATATGATCTAATCCTATTATGAAACTATCCATATATATAAAGTATGTGTGTGCACATGTAAACAAATATGTAAAGCCCGTAAAATAGTACATATCAGAGCCAAATAAACAGTAAAATTTCAAGTCCACATAATCCATATAATATCTAATCCATATATATGTCTAGATGGTAACATGATGTTCACTCCACATAATATCTAATGTGCACAAAATATATAAAGTATGCACAAAATATATATGATCTAATCCTATTATGCAACTATCCATATGTATAAAGTATGTGCACGTGTAAACAAATGTGTAAAGTCCATAAAAAAGTACATATCAAAGCCAAATAAATAGTAAAATCTAAGTGCTATCATCAATAACATCTCGTGGTCTCTTGTCCCCGGGATGTGGTCCAGATCCACCTGTCTCATGCTGTACAATAAAAAAATAATATTAAAATATTACTTGAAATTAACTATTAAAAGAATCATTTATCAAATATAGTAGAATTCGTAAATTAAGTTACAAACTTACCATATGCTCATCAGATCCTGTAGCAGTATCTCTCTTGTCCCCAGGACGTGGTCCAGATCCACCTTTCTCATGCTGTACAATAAAAAAATAATATTAAAATATTACTTGAAATTAACTATTAAAAGAATCATTTATCAAATATAATAGAATTCATAAATTAAGTTACAAACTTACCATATGCTCATTAGATCCTGTAGCAGTATCTCTCTTGTCCCCGGGACGTGGTACAAATCCACCTGTCTCATGCTGTACAAAAAAAAAAAAATATTAAAATATTACTTGAAATTAACTATTAAAAGGATCATTTATCAAATATAGTAGAATTCGTAAATTAAGTTACAAACTTAACATATGCTCATCAGATCCTGTAGCAGTAGGGTGAACTCACAATAATGGTTCCCACTTTTTTGCCACTTTTGACACTGAGATGAACAATTTTAAAATAATCTTCAACTTCCGACAACTATAACTTTTAAACTATTAAGAATTTGAAGATGATGTAAATTAGTGATCTGTAGAATTTTGTCTGTAGATTCTATATATATTTTTTTCAAATTTTTTGGAGGATTTTTTTAAAAAATTTCCATCTCCCTCAAAAAGTAGTTTTTTACAACAAACTACATTTTTTAAGAGTGATGTGCCTCCCGAAACGCATAACTTTTTTTCTATAAATGATAAAAACTCAATTCTTTCAAGTTTTGGTTTGTAACATCAATATCCAAGGCTTGCAATTGGTTTGATAGTGATATGTTCAATATTTTTCATTTTATTAAGTTTTGAAGTCCGACTAGTCATAATTCAGACATAGGTTTACGTTTGAACACATAACTTATTCTATATATATCGAAATTCAATTTTATTTTTTTTGTTAGAAAGAAGACATCAATATCTAGGGCTTAGATATTTTTTAGAATTTTTTTGAATTAGTTTCCTATTTTTTCCAATGCATTGAGCAGAGAAGTTCATGTTCGGTGAAAAACCTATATTTGATAAAATAAAAAAAACAAGTTCATAATAAATCCTATATGTAATAAAATTATATTCATTGGAAAGCTTGCTTCGAGGACTATAATACTACATTTTGGGTTGTCAAGATCATTCCATTTGAGCCTTCAACTAGAGGTTTCAAGGCCAAAAATCTGCAAAAAAATGTAGAAATCTTCAGAGAAGTGTTAAAAAAGGGGTTCGAACGAAGGGGGGTTCGAGTGAACCACCCATTTTTAGGGGGGTTCAAATGAAGGGGGATTCGATCGAACCCCCACGCTATAATTAAAAAATGACATAAACAGGCATTAAAGGTGCTTCGCTCGAAAGATGGGGTTCGAGCGAAGTGGGGTCTTCGCTCGAACCCCAAAGGGTATTCCGTTCGAACACCCCCACTTCGCTCGAACCCCCCGTAAACAAAATTTTCCACTTTTGCCAATTTCCTTCGTTGGCAAAAGTGGGAACCAGCTTTGTGAGTTCACCCAGTATCTCTCTTGTCCCCGGGACGTGGTCCAAATCCACCTGTCTCATGCTGTACAATAAAAAAATAATATTAAAATATTACTTGAAATTAACTATTAAAAGAACCATTTATCAAATATAGTAGAATTCATAAATTAAGTTACAAACTTACTATATGCTCATCAAACCCTCTAGCAGTATCTCCTCTAGCAGTATCTTGTGCAGTATCAACACCAAATGCAGTGCTAGCTAACTCCTGTACAAGGTCAAATTCAAAGTGTCCAATTAAATCTTAAATTAAGAGTCAAAATAAGATCAAATTAAGTATTACATATTAATACCTCAAAGGATGTCGATGTGCGTTCAAATTGGCTCTGATCAAAATTATGAGGATAACCTATCCTAATGGTAGTGTCCACCTGCATACATGCATTTAATGAAATCATATTTAGTGAACATATATATGTGTACTAAATAATTTCAAGTTAAGTTACAATATTGTAAGAGTTCATATTTAATTTAAGAATTATAAGATACATACCATAGATGGTGTCACAATAGTCAGACCCTCTTCTCGATGTGATGTAGAGGGTCCCTCATGACCTGAATCCTGGAGAAAGAAGCATTCAATGTATCAACATGAAAATTTATATAGTATACGATGATAACATATTAACTTAAAAAGATCTAATACAATGTCTAGATAGAAATTTATACTATACCCCATAAGGTGTGCCGAGTTGTGTTCCAGTAGATGCAATATTGACTCTAATATTAGGCGTAGTCCTTATCTACATAAACAAAATTCATTTAATGAAGTATTAGATTGTATAAAAAAAGAGATGCACTTAGTTTATACCTATATTTAATGAAGTACATAAAAAGATTGACATGTACATGTATATATATCTATACTTGGTCAAGATGAACATCCAAGCAAAGAAAATCCATATAAGATGTCATCATACTATCATCTGTTGCATCATGCTCATCTGGAACTAAAGTAGATCCTCCAGCAGTAGTAGGACCTACACACATCTCATGACAACTCGAACACATATGTGGCATCCATCAAGGAGCAGATGCCATGTGAGCAGCTTGCTCACTCAGGTTACCTATGAGGGAAGTCAAAGCATCTAATGTCGAAATGAATGATGTATTTTGGACATCTACAGGAATTGATGGAGCAACAAGTGGAACTATGGGTGGATCCGGTAGGGGATTGTTACTCCGTGCCCCTAATCTATGCTATGGCATTCCACAACCAACACCCTGGAATGACTTAATATCAAAATAATTTGGTTTTTGGTTCATTACAAACTCATAGTATAATTTCTTCAAAAAATAAAAAGGGACCTCATAATTACGATGTGGTGGATAATCAAAAACAATCCACCATATATCCCAAAAGTATCTAGCCATTTCTGGATGCACACACCACCTAATTGAAATTCTTTTCTGGTTAGGTTGCATTGGTTCTCTTGTTTTTTGGTTGGTAAAATATGGACATAAATGAGCTTTGGTTATTTTCAAATCAGTGATACGTCTATAAGTTAAACCATTGGCATAAAAATCATGCAACTCTTGTCATCGTCTATGAAATTGATCTAATTGAGAATCAACAGATCTAACTGACTCAACAACAGTTTGCATTGATTTTGCAAACTCTACAAGATGGGGTGGCATGACTTGCTCATTTTGGATAGCAGCAATGTTTTGTTCAATCACTTGTAGGTTTTCATTAATTCGTTCTCTTAAATGAATTTCATCCAATCTAGGGGGTTGTGGTGGTGGTGGTGGTGGTGGTGGTGGTGGTGGAGGTGGAGGAGGAGGAGGAGGGGGTTGTGGTGGGGGATTTTCACCTAATAGTTCATCTATGTCAAAGACATCCATGATAGCAAAGAAATCCTGCATATATAAAGATATACATGAATTATATACAACTCTATGTCAAAGAAGAATCTATTTTACTAAATTAAAAAAAAACATTTATAAATAGTAACATTTCTATGTTGTTGAATGAGATACACATGAAATATATAATATAATATTGAACTTAAAAAAATATACATGTACATACTATTGAATCTTGAAATATAAAATTTGCACACAAAACTTAATAAAAACTTTCAATGAAACATCATAAATCTATTATATATTCAATTTAATAAATTCATTTCTTGAAAAATGCATCAACTATTAAAATAAATATAAAATATTTCATACATAAGATCAATAAAGAAGTGAGAAATAAGATGATCCTCCTTCTAGTGTAAGAATATATAGCATGGAAACAATATTACTAAGACAACTTAATATTTTGTTAACTTTAACTTAAAGTTATTTTGAAAAATGCACGTGTGTGTTTGGATGCACCATATTTCTAGTGTTTTAGTGTACACATGATAATTTATTAGAATTCAATTACATAGTTTTGAGATAATTGCCATCAATTCATATTACATTGATTAGTCTTCAAACAATCTTAAAAAAAAACTAATCTCCCATGACTATAAATGACATACTTAAAACATATTATATTCTAAGTGGTTGTCATGTAAAGACAAAACATCAAAACTTTTGAAGAGTTAAGCATATTTCACCATTAAATTTCTCCCATAATCAAATCTATACAAGATTATAATTTACAAAACCTTCAAAAAATATTATTTCCTATAAATCATTTATTATAAAACTCCGCAATCATTTGTTTTCATATATAATCTTTCTATAAAATTTAAGATATCAATCCATACACAAATTCTCTTACAAAGTTGAATAAGAAATGAAACTCTTACATAAAAATCAACACAACATGCCAACAATTAAAAACAAAATTAACCTTGCAATATTTACTTTTAAAATAATCAATTTCAACAATATTTTACACATGCATTTATAATTATCAACTAGAATATTATTTTGACTAACATTCCAAATAAAATTCCTAACATACTATATGATCCTCATTAATACGCATCCATAATATTTCTTTAACGGATACATCTCCTTCAAATCATCACATCGTAATGCTTTTTATTTTAATAATTGAAAGCTTTAGGAATGCGCTCACGCACAAAGGGGTCCACTATCATACTTGCAAGCACTTAATTATTAAGTCAATGAACAAACTACAACTCAATGAAGCTAAAAAAGTGATGCAAGCCTATTTTTAAATATCCCAATTCCTTTCGTTGACCTAATACTTTTAGTGGCAACCATTTTAAAATTTCGTATTAATCAAAGAGAATATTTTAGGGAAAAAATGCAGTGTTGGCACTTTATGAAAATAAAGGTTTTTAAGACTCTAGAGACTTGTTCATCACAATATTTTATTGTTTAATATGCAAAATTTTGAAAGATTTTGATATGTATAGACAAATTAAATTTTTCATATAATTAGAGGTGAAATCAATTTTGAATTCTACCTCAATGATTGAGGGGATCTTACAATTTTCACTTTAAATATAGCTTCATTTATACTCTTTCATAAATAAACTAAAATAGAAGCTATAAATAATTGCTAAATTCTAGCAATATATGTGTATGCAAGCAAGCATAAAAAATAGGATGTAAGGTGCTTAAATTGGCAAGATAGGATGTAAGGTGCTTAAATTGGCAACATAACATTGCATTACAAGAGTTCTTGAAAATAGCTCATATAATGATTTATTTATAGTCATGAAGGATAGAGGATTAAATACTAAGATTGTTTTGAGAGATCAATGGAGTAGATTGATTGAAAGGATTGTGTGCATTAGAAGCTTCCAAGTGGCAACTTATGTTTGGTGCACATGAGGAGTTCATGATCCAAGAAATTTTTGAGGAAAAGGTCTTCTTAGGGGCGTATACACCAAGATGTTGTAAAAAGGTAGCCAAATGACCAAAAAAAGATAAACACGAGTGCGTTATTGGGAAATTCATTTAACGCATTTGAGGTCTTTTTTGTAGTGTTTTTTTCTTACACTATCCTAGGCTTGTTTACACTATCATAGGTTCATTAGGACTATCCTAGGTTCATTAGGATTGTCCCAAGTTCATTATGGCTTTCTTAGGCTCATTAGGACTTTCTTAGGTTCATTAAGACTGCCCTACATTCATTAGGATCATTTGAGGCTCATTGGGACTATCATATGTTCATTGTGATTGTCCTAGGTTCATTAATTTAATTCGTGTGTTCATTAGGACTATCTCACGTTCTCAAATAGCTTCAACTAATATCTTAAATTAACTATTTTTAAAAAAAATAGCTCCTTAACAATTTAATATTATATACAATCGAATATGATTTCAACTTCAAACCTTGTGCACCTTTTAAAACCAAAAGATATTGTTAAAACCATTCTTCTAATATTAGCTTAATCATAACATAATCTAATAAATCTTCCTCAAAATATCTACCAACTTCAAATCATATATTAAATCTTTTATAATATAAATTACATTCTAGATATACCAATATACTTCTAAAGATATTCAAAATACTTCTTGGGAATTATATTTTTCAAATCTTTTGGATGTATATATAATTAGCACCCCATTTAGAAAACTCATTATCAATCGACATTATAAATCAAGAATATTTTTTATTTTGTATTAATGAATTATATATTTGGCATATTAGCTTCCTTTATGAACCTATGTAAACCAAACTCCAATTTTAGTAACTTATCTAGCTTTGCTCTAAAATTGTGTCCATAATTGATCCTTTTATACCATCACATGACATAATAGGACCATAATAGGACCTTTATGCCATGACATGGTATAAACCTAAGCCTAAACTTTCATATCTAAAATTTGAAGAGTGATGTTAATTACTTTTAAGGTTATACTAATTTAGTGGTAACTTTTGTATTGCCTAATGAGGATTAAGAACAATTTAGGTACATATGTTCGGTTTTATTTCAATTTCTCGAACGTTTTTGTTTTTGTTTCCATTTCATTTTCAGTTTTTTGTTTGTGTCGATTTCATTTTGTTAATTATCTAGGTTTGGTTTTGGTTTCTGAATTTGTTGATTACGGTTTAGGGTTAACTGTTCAAAAATATTTTAGATCAAAATCAAGAATTTACAAATATAAAAAATAATTTATTTATATGCTACTATTAAAAAAAACTAAAATAATAAAAAAAAAACTAAATAATACACAAAAAAAAAAGAGAAATATACAAGAAAATTATGAAATGTGAAAATAGATGACTGAATGTGTACCTGGGATAGTGGTGGAGGCTTGAAGTGGAAACCACAGCACGGGGGCCCGTTTTTGATCTCCTCTTGTCAACTAACTGTAATGGTGAAAATGAAAAATTGTCCAAAAAAATAGTAAAAATAGAATTTCAAAACGGGCCCCCGTTTTGTTTATAAACGGGGGCCCGTTTTGTCCATAAATGGGGGTCCGTTTTTTGAGAAAACGGGGGCCCGTTTTATTTGGCTTCGGCACCCCGTGACCTTTCGGCTCGGGAGGCCGAACCATTAACGGGCCCCCATTTTTTAGAACGGGCCCCCGTTTTTTAAAAACGGGGGCCCGTTTTGTGGAGCGCGTTTTCCAACATGCAGACTTCCGTGAATTTGTGACTCATTAGCTTGCACATACCCTTACATGGACCAAGAATTCTCCTTAGTGTTATAGAGTTCCAATAGGCTTCATTTAGGGCTTCAAGAGATTTTTTGTAGTAGGACATTTAATGGGATGACCATTGTAGTTACATGACATGCGTTAAGATTCCTCAACAATACACTAATTGCATCTTTTTGTCCACATGTTTTTAATCAATCGTCATTTAGTTAGGTTGAGGATTACTAATCTAATCATAAAAAGACTATTGACATAGGGAATGTTGTATAGTTTTTTGAGACATACATTTTATGTTTTCTTCTTAAATATTCCTTTCTAGAATGGAAATATCTTAGACATTCGCCTTTTGGATTTATTTCTCCCTAAGTGCATAAATATTATTGATGAACATTTAACATAGGTCCTCTTCAAGATTCAAAGCCGAGTATCTGCCATTGGAACGTAAGGCATCATATATTGAGGAGCTACCTAATCTCTCTCTTCACATTTCTCTCTATTCTTAGAGTGTTCCCTCTCATTATTTGAGAGGTATCCTTGTCAATGGGTATCTAAAATGGCTTCATTATTAAAACAAATTTATGATTCCTTTCAAGCTACACCTAAGTGGGCTTGTTCTGACTTGGTATAGCATTTATTTTAAGAGTAATATTAAACATAACTATTAAGTTTACTTAAGATAATGTAAATATTTAATTTTTGTCACATCCCACGTAGTTATTGACTAGGAAATTAAAAATAAGTAAAATGAAACTGTGAAACTACCCAAATAATTGATGTTTGGGCTACGCGTGGGCTTCTGTGGGGGCATTAAATAAAAGAAAGATAGGAGGTATGGTGCTAGGAATGAAAGGGATGTCCATGCCATTAATAAAGCATGATATTGCACCCATTTCCATTTAGAAAATTGGAAGGACGAGGGGAAAAGAAGTGCAGATTGACTGGTTCGAAGAAAAGGAGGAGACAAAGATGAGATAATGCAAAGGCATGGAGGCCACGTGAGGGGATAGGCAAGCCTTCCGTATACCATTCCTTGTGGGGGAGAACAAGGATTGTACTGTATGAAGGATAGAAGCAGCCAAGAGTCACTCTGGAGGAAGGAAAAAGATTGTGGAGTTGGGCATTACAATTACCATTTTCATTTGTTTGAAAGTTTCTAAAGCCTTTTCAGCAAATCCATATTTTTTGTAGTTTGGTTGGATACCCGCCAACCACATTTGTGTGTTGGGAAGACACTTGGCAAATAACTTGGCTTTATGCCTACCATTTGCATTTCCTTGAGAGTTTCTAAATCCTTAAGCCTTCTTAATAATTCTATTTTTGCACGCATCCTGTAGTCATAGTAGTCTAAGACTGCACATTTCTTTGAGGCATTCTGACAAACAGTTCACATATCTTGTTTAAGATTCCACATTTTGTGTACATGTCTAATTGCAATATCCGATAAAAGCTCCCTATCTTATGCTTTGATGGAAGCCCATACCCTGTTCCAAAGCTCTGGTATTTGCATAGGCAGAAAGATGCAGGTTAAGGGTTGTAGAGAGGACTTTACTCCAGCTATCAACATCTGTTTGGAAGTTTCAGAAGCCTTTCCAGAAATACCACTTTGTATATACCCTGCAACATTACAAACTCTGAAACACTGTAACCTTAGAGACAATGGTTTTTGAGATAATAGGAAATTAATGACTACTGGTCTGGAGGGGATGTAGATGCAAGGATTAAGAGGCTAGTCACAAAAGGATACCAGAAAAACTATAAGAGTAGCAAATGGAAGAAGCTTTGGATGGAAACTGTGAAATGATTCACAACAATTTGTGTCTTGATGTCAGCAAAGCCCATAGGAATAGCTATGGTTTTATTTATTGTTCTATTTATATTATTCATTGAAATATATTATAGCCCCATTCTAGCACATTCGATTCGTTAAATAATAATAATAATATTAAAGAAAAACAATGGCTAGTACAAAGATAGTTGTACTATTGCAATCGAATTAATTGTGCAAGTTGAATGCTTAGAAGCTTCAATAAATGAATAATTAAAAGTAATTGAAAATTTGGAAGTAAACCCAATACATGTGGTACTTAACAAAATACTTAAAAATAAAATAAAAAATGATGTTTGTTGAATATTAGAGTAAGTAACATTTGTATGAAAAATTCCATAGTCATGTAGAGAAAAGAAGAATCTTCACTTGGTGCTCAAATTCTATCAATCAACAATTTATTCCCTTTCAACATTAGATAATGTTGAAATTATATCGTAGATGACCTGAGTTGAATTTCTATCTTTCAACTTTAGAGCATATTGAACTTATAGGTCCTATTTGGTAATAGAAGAACATTCACACATCATGAAAATGTCAAACTAGTGGTGTCTTTTATGTAAGACTAGATATTCTCACATATATGTGTTGTTTTATAACTATTTTTAATTATGAAAAATATTACTTAATGAAATATACTTTGTTATCAAGATCTTTATTAGTTAAGTAGAGATTAATTGTGAATGTGGTCCTAGAGTAGCATGTAGAAAGGGATTGAAAGATCTTGAATTAAAAGAAATAGTATTATTTCTTAGATAATTATTGTAATATCTTATTAATCATAGGAAGAAACAAAGTACCACAATTTTAATTATTATAAGAAGATCATTTAAACCTTGGTACACAATTAAACTAGTTATGGAGGTGGCAATTCATTTTCTTATATTAGGCCCTCAAACTTGATGGAATATTCAATAGTTTTATTGAAACCCTCAATTGATTAGTAAGGACAAGCTATAACAAGGGTGCAATAGCATGACACTCTTTTTATTTATGGTTTATCATTTTATGCCTAATCTGTGAGGGCTATTATGGCCTACTTAGTAAAAGAATAATGTAAATTTAAACCGTCTTTTGAGGTTATATTATAATTATTAACCTAGTTCGATATAATGGTTAATTGATAAGAGGCAAAATAGTATATATTATATTTATGATACTTAGTCTTGTTAAGACATGTAGGGTAATATGACATTATTGTATCATTATATGGTTGAGTCACAAGACACATGATATAATGGTGCCTATGGCTTACGTGCAAATTAATATGTATGTTAAAATTAATTGCAAGAAAATGTCATCATGATATAGGTGGAAAAATGATGAAAACATGCTTGATGTTATTATTGGGGTACTAGAAGATGCATGTTACCCTTGAAGTATGAGTATTAGGGGGGGAAAATTGATATGTTCATTTCATTAATGTTATCAATATTATTGAGTGGAAAATGATGAAAACATGCTTGATGTTATTATTGGGGTACTAGAAGATGCATGTTACCCCTTAAGTATGAGTATTAGGGAAACAAAATTGATGTGTTCATGTTATTAATATTATCAATATTATTGAGTGTATATCCTTACATGATTCTCCAATCGATATAGAGGAACAAACTATCTTGAGTATTACTCAAATACTACTCATGCCTTAAGAAAATTGGTAATTAATGTGTTACATCTTTCAATAGTTTATATAATCTTGTAAACGCTTTATAGTATTACAAAATATTGACTACTTGATTATAACACTTGTTATAGTGAATCTATTATGTAAATCTTGAATGAAAGTGTTTTCCTATGTGTTGGGTAAACCAAGGTAATTTTATGTTGAGTAATAACCCTAGCCTTGTGTTTATAATACAAACCTCAGTCATTTGAGTTGATTTATGAATAACACTAGGAAGAGTTTGATTTAAGATCTCAATATATTCAAGACAAGTGTTGTAATATTGGTTGCTAAATGGCATTAGAATTGTCTTTGTTGTTAAGAACTAATGACTAGTTGAAATCATTTAAGGGGACTATGTTTGGGTAAGACATAGTTCCTAAGGGAAACATTCACAAAATCTTGGTTATGTTAACTTGAGTGTAGATGTCCTTAAGAGACCTTGTAAGGATAACTATGTGTGACTTTGACCCATTTCGAAGTGAGAACGTAGGTGATCCTTGGGTGAAGGACACCCTTGTGACCTCAAGTTCATAGGGATGGGGTATAGGGTGAACAACTCCAAGGTTTGGGGTTTATCCTAACTTGTCAACCTTTCCTCTTTAGTAGGCTTCAAATGAGGTTTAATAGGCATTAGAAGTTCTTTGGAAGACTTAAGAAAGCCTTATAGCTCGTATTTAATATGTATTATTTTTTTGAATGATGAGTTGATAAGTGAAATGGTAGACCACCTCATAGTTGGTTTGTTTATCTATAAAGTAGATGTCATCTTGAGTTGGATCCAAGTGAAATTTAATCCTAGACCTATAAGATTTTATGTAAATACTCCTAGACCTATCTTCATTATGATCTACTTGTTCTTAATTAGGAACCTCTCTTCCAATTATAATTCTAAGCCATGTACAAGCGATCACTTTTACAATAACCGATGGAGATAAGACCCTACGAGGACATAGCTAGAGTATTGTTTTCCTCTTGCACATAGACCAGTCCTCTCTATCTGAGGTGATCACTGAAGAATAATTCCTATGGCCTACATAAGATAATCTTATCCGATCGATATTGACAACAATGAAGGAGCATTATATATTACTAGATTGTTCGTCATACCCCCTAGTTAGTGGATGGTTATTGCTAATTGCATGTAGGAGAGGAACACCTCACAATGATCTTGGGAAAATTCCACCAAGAGCATCTATAGACCTGAGTGTCAATTGCATGTCGGCAAAGGATGTCCTTGTTTCTTAGTAATCTGATGGACTACAGGGAAGATAATTTCTAAAGAAGAATAGGTAGGTAATAATCGAACCAATCTCATTATATAATTTTGGGCATATCTTGATGTAGAAATGGTATACTTGGCTTTTTTATGATGAGGATAGGCACTTGGTTTAGTATGTGATACATCAAACCTTGTTCCCACTTGCTTGTTGGTGCAAAAGACTAGACAAAAGAATGTTTTCCATAGTGTAGTGCCTAGTGCACCAACATTTCTTTTATCTGGGATGTACTAAGTGGAAGTGGTAGCTAGCCATTATAGATATTCCGGTTCCTTACTATGTATATACTCATCAATGGGTATGTGATGCCTAATGAAGCTAGTTATTATATGAGCAATGTATGTTGAAGATAGCCCCTATGAATAAGTGACATATGTTAGAGCTAGTCACTATGTACATGCGACATAAGCTACAACTAGTAATCATATATGTGATATGTACGATCTAGTCTCCATGTGTTTATGGGAAGTGTGCTCAAGTCACTCTTTATGGAAATGGAAATTTTTGGAAGGATTTGACCTTTGTATAATTGTGTATGCTTGTACACTACCTGATGGCCAATGGTTGTTTTCTATTTAAATGAACTAAGTTAATTGATTGCATGAAATTAATAATCAAGATTTAAAGAGAGGTAAAGAATCTCATACGAGAGGAGAGAAGGATCTCCCTCTAATATTCTAGGTGAACTATGAAGCCTCTAGATTCCCTTGAAGGGATGCATAGCTAGGGTCGTTAGGAATGAACCCTCGAGGAATATGTCAAGGTCTAGAGATGACCTTGAACATAAGAGCTTACTACCTTTGAAAATAAGCATACATGGTGGAATGGAGTTGTCACCACTATGGAGATTGAATAAATTACAAAATTGACACTTCTATGCTATAACAAGAAGCTTGGTCAATTAAATTGTTACATGTAAAAATAATTATAGTATCTGATGGGTGGATATTGTAATTTGTATTGCCTCACTAGCTAATAATGACATTTTTTCACCTTGATTCATCATACAAAAGTAACAATATTACATTTTCAATCCTTGATTAATGGTAGTTACGTGTCACCTTTTTTTAGTCAAGATCACCTTAGTCTTAGTTAGATTGACTTAACTCCCATCGTAATTGAAAGAATGATGGAGAAATGAACTCCTACATATTAGCCATGATATCTTTTTGATTTATTGATCCAAGAGGTGTTAGGAATACATGTCTTATTTGTCATTGATATCAAACCTAGTGATTCAAATTGGTCCGAATACGATGCATAATAGTGGAAGATAGGTATGTATGATGTAGATTCCAAATCCTAGTTATTATTAAAGTATTACAGATATTTTTATTTCTTTGGAAATATTTATTGTCAATATATGGATATGTGTTTCATGGTGTCTAAGGTTTGGTGTTGGTTTTGGCAATTAGTTTGTCCTCTAGATGTTCATGCAATGGTTATGTATTGCAGTTTTTAGGATTGCAGAGTGTTGTTTTCTTTGTCCCGTTGCAAATATTATAGCACATTTTTAGTATGATAGTTTGAGACTGTTATATTCATGTTTTGGTGCTCTAGAATTCATGCTTTGGATGTTGTGCTCTAGAAATATATTTGTTTATGTAGTTTTTGGTAGTTCTATGCACTCCAGTTTCCTCCAACCTTTTGATATCTAATGATAATTTTTCACTGATTTTCTATTCATGTCTTTAACCTCATAATGCTAAGTTGGATTGTGATCTTTGTGCTCTAGTAGCATGTTATTATGGAAATTCAAGGATATGCTCATTTTGGGTCAAACTAACCTTGAATGATTATGTCACTATTTTACTCCGCTAATCATAGTGTGTGATCTAATCGTTGAAGAATCATTTGGGAAAATATTATTGAGGTCAACTTGATGTATATTCTTATAGGTACACATATATCCATACACATAGTCATATTATGTTTTATGGATTAAATGTATGTGTAGTGAAGAAGTAAGAAAAAGATAAGGTGGTAAGTGATAGAGTAAGAAATTTGATGTTGTATGAGTGAAGAAGAATGATAGATTCTGTGCAGCAACATATTTTGAGTATAAGTAGATTGGAGAAAGACGATAGCAAATGAGTTACAGATTTTCTTAACCAGATCTACTACAAGAAATTGGTGTGTTTTCTAGGCTTAATAGGAGTTGATCTCAAGCATATGTAGATACAATTTTCTTAGTTCATTCCTTTGTTTTTCTAGTTGTGAGCCTTTCTAAAAGTGAGCTATTGTAATCTAGGTTGTGAGCCCTCTAGGTAGTGAGCCCTCTGATAGTGATCCTTTTTGTAATCCCATATAGCTAGTTATATTATCTTGAGAGTTAACCCTCTCTATGGTTTTTCCCATTTGGACTTTTCACGTATAAAAATTTGGTGTCTCTCTTATGGTTGTGTATGTAGTGTATTTCATTTATATTCCATATGTCATTTCATGCTAAGGTTATTTGAGATCAAGTTAAGTTTATATTATTAGAGTATTTTATATTGGGAATACTGATTCACCCCTCCTCTCAATTTTGGTTTGTTCAATAATTGGTATCAAAGCCTAGTCCCTTGTTGCTAGATTAATTGCTTAAGGTAGATCTATTTGAATAGATAGTTCTTGTGAATATGGATGGAGAATATTATTTGGATGAATAATTGAAGACGACTATTGAAGATTTGGGAAGTGTGGAATCTAAGATTGAACACTTGAAAGAAAATGTTAACCTAGAAAATGAATGCATCAAGAAGCTAAGAGATCAGATTTGGAAGTTCAAAGAAAGGCATCAAGAAGTTAACAAGGAATTGAAGCAAGAAAATGAGACAATTGTGAACCTAAATTTGCAAATTGAAGAAAGAAGGAAAGTATAAGAAATCATGAAGGATACAATCAATCTAAAGATATAATAAAATGGAAAGTTGGAGCAAGAATTATTGAAGTCGAAGTCTGAAGTAAAAGTTAGTGAAAGTAGTGCATTATGATAACTCAATGATGAACCACTAGTACCAAATTGGTACTGAAAGGGGGGGGTGAATCGGTACAAACACAAATACAGTCCAAAACTAGTTTGACAGCAAATACTCTAAATGACTGATAAACAGAGATACCGGTAAAACAGAGTGCAATTGGTAACATCTAGTATAGCTCAATCAATCATGAACCGGTCACTCAATAAGCTTTTCTCTTAGCTCAATACCACATTATCATTATATTATCATCCATAAACTAGTAAATTTAACCATCAAATCTTCACAACAGTGAGTTCAATATGTTTTATAGATAGGCATAAAACATAGAACCTTCATGTGCATAATAGATAAAACAAAGCATCACAAGACAAAAGCATTACACATGACACACATATTTTTCACGTGGAAACCCAACTGGGAAAAACCACAGTGGGAATGAATACCCACAAGCTGCTTTTTGAACTCTTTAGAAGTCCGCTCTATTAGGAGCCTTGTCTGGTTAAGGACATTACAATAGGTTCTGGTAGGAACCGATCCTGTTAAGGATCACCCGGTTAAGGGTTAAACCTGGTAGGGTCACCTTGCTAGAGGATTTTAAGAACTCAATAGCTGAAAGGATCTCCTAAGCTTCTCTAGCTTCTCAGAACTCATTAGCCTCAAGTTACCCGGTTAAGGGATTTGAAACAAGCCGGTTAAGACCACCCAATTTAAGGGATTTTGAATCAAGCCAGTTAAGGCTACCCTGTTAGGGGATTTTACAACTGTTGAAGTGGTTAGAGATCAATAGGTATTACAATGATCTATTAACAGTACTTAATGCTAATGCAGATCCGTTTAGGCTCCTCTTTTCCTTCTGCACATTCACTTTGCAGGTATCTCTTCTCTCCTTTGGTCTGGCAAGAATCACGTATCACTTTCCTTGGATACACACTCACAACTTTTTCCAACAACCTCAGACAAAAACCCAACATCGACCTTATAGGAAACATATAGGTCAGTAGCAAAAACCCTAAACCCTAAACTAGTTAGGTTAAGCAATTCAAACGGTTCAATCCTGACCGTTGAATCATACTGTATTAAATGCAACAATCTTGAATTGATCTCAAGACATTCTCTATCGTCCATTATCCACCGTTTTCATGGTAGCTGACAACCGTTCACGCGTTATCACCGTTTGACAAACTTCGCACATTCCCGAGGTAAATAGGAATAGTCATCTTCATGCAAGATCCTTCACGCACACAGAGCTTACATGGCAACATGATCTGTCCTCCATCATACTGCTAACTCACCATACAAAGATCACCGATTGAAACACACAGACTTGAGGTACTCCAACTAGAAACCCCGAAGTGGAAGTTGCCTACCAACTGGTAGTCATATAGTGCTTACATGTGCTAGTTCCCATAACTACATGCCGGTTCACTTTGAACAAATATGCCGCTTCACTTTGGCATATAAACTGGTTCACACATATGTCGGTTCCTCTCTCTTCACTTATCACACGTGCCGGTTCACACTATGTCTCATATTGACATCAATGACAACATACAATATCATTATGTCTTCATGCCAGTTCACATAAGGCTCATGCTGGTTCACATAATGCCAACAATCTCCCCCTTTGGCATTGATGGCAATATATAAAAGATATCTTCTCTGCTTCACATCTTCTCCCCATTTGTTGCAGATATCTTTTCGCTTCACTCTCACTCCTTCTCCCCCTTTGACAACAATGCCAAAGTGGAGGTACAATCATCACTATTTCATCATGCTGCTCCCCCTGAGGAGTAGCATCCATAAACACACCAATCAACAAAAGATTTGTCTTTTCAGTACCTGAATGATGTGGAACAATCACTTTTAGTTCACCTACTGAAGGGGCAATACCCCTAATTCACCTCTCAAATGCACAAATGTTGTCTTTGGGAGAGGCTTGGTGAATATGTCTGCTAACTGCTCCGTACTGGACACATGCTCCAGTGCAATCTCTTTATTTTGAACCTTTTCCCTCAAGAAATGATACTTAAGCTCAAAATGCTTGGTTCTAGAATGTAAAACCGGATTCTTTGATATATTGATAGCACTTGTGTTATCATGGAATATACTTACCGGTTCAGATATAGGGATCTTGAAGCCTTCCAGTACATGCTTCATCCAAATTGTCTGAGTGCAGTTCATGAAAGCTACAACATACTCCGCTTCCACTATAGACTGAGAGATGCAACTCTTCTTTTTACTCATCCATGAGACTAGTCTACCACCGAGAAAGAATGCACCACCGGTTGTGCTCTTCCGGTCATCCACATTACCGGCCCAATCAGCATCTATGAATACTTTCAGATTGAAATTATTGTTGTATGGGTACCACAATCCATAGTCAATTGTTCCCTTCAGATACCTAAGAATCCACTTGACTGCACTCAAGTGAGATTCTCTTGGACTCTTCTGGAACCTTGCAGTGATGCCAATTGCATGTGCAATATCCGGTCTGCTATGCACTACATAATGCAACTTACCAATCATTAACCGGTATTCCTTCTCATCAACCAGTGCGGAATCATCCTCCTTTGTCAATTTGCAACCGGTCACCATTGGTGTACCAACTAGTTTGCTATCTTCCATGCCAAAAGTCTCCAACACCTCTTTGACATATTTGGACTGAGTGATGAAGATTCCATCATTCATCTATTGGATCTGCAGTCCAATGAAGAACTTAATCTCCCCTATGAGTGACATCTCAAACTCTTTCTTCATTTCATCAGCAAACTCATGACTCATCTTGTCATCTCCTCGAAAGATAATGTCATCAACAAAAACTTCATAGATCAGGATCTGATCTTCTTCAGACTTCAAGTAGATATTGCTATCTTCACTTGTTGTCTCAAATCCAATCTTCACAAGATGGGAATGTAGGCGCTCATACCATGCCCTAGGTGTTTTCTTTAGACCATATAATGCTTTATGTAGCCTACATACCATGTCACTATCTTTAGATAGGGTAAACCCATCTTGTTGCTCAATATACACCTCCTCTTCAAGTACACCATTTAGGAATGCAGATTTTACATCCATTTGATATACCTTGAATCTCTTAAAAGCTGCATATGCAAGAAGCATACGAACTCCTTCCAATCTGGCTACAGGAGAAAAGGTTTCCCCATAGTCTTCACCTTCTTCTTGAGCATATCCTTTGCATACTAGTCTGGCTTTATTCCTAATCACTATGCCATCCTCATTCAATTTATTTCTAAACACCCATTTGGTGCCAATGACATTTTCATGCTCTGGTCTGGGTACCAAGGACCATGTACCATTTTTCTCTATCTGGTCAAGTTCTTCTTCCATTGCCTTGATCCAGTCTTCATCTTTATGAGCCTCTTTGAATGACTTAGGCTCAAATTCAGAGATCATACATGAGTTTTCTCTGATCTTTCTTCTGGTAAGGATTCCTGCATCCTTATCACCTATGATCTGCTTAGGCTCATGATTCAACTTGACATACCGAGGAATGGTCTTAACTGGTTCTTCTTTCTTTTCTTCTTCATCCTCATATTCATCAGTATCAGCATTCACCGGTTCAAGAACACTGTTACTAGTACTAGGTTGACTGACAACCAATTCCCAGAAGGTTGCAACTGGTTCATTTACAACTTGCTCACTACTGGTTTCCTCAGTCTTCTCAGAGGATTCATCAACTCTTACATTGATGCTTTCCATAATTCTCTGAGTCCTATTGTTGTAGCACTTGAATGCTTTCCTCTTGGTGGAATATCCTAGAAATATTCCTTCATCACATTTAGCTTCAAATTTGCCCTGATGTTCACTCCTCTTGATGTAATATTTGCTACCAAATACCTTAAAGTAGTTAACCATAGGTGTCTTACCGGTCCAATACTCATAAGGAGTTTTGTCCTTACCCTTTTTGATGAGTATCCAGTTCATAGTGTAGACTGCAGTGCTCACCGCTTCTCTCCAAAAGGTGTGAGCAACCTTTCCTTGGATCAACATAGTTCTAGCTGCTTCAACCACAGTCCGGTTATTTCTCTCTGCTAGGCCATTCTGCTGTGGAGTCTGAGGGGTAGACAGTTGTCTCTTGATGCCAAATTCTTCACAATACTTGTTGAATTCACTGGGAGTGAATTCCCCTCCTTGATCAGTTCTAAGACACTTGATCCTTTTAACGCTTTCCTTCTCCACTAATGCTCTAAAAGCTTTGAATTTCCCAAAAGCTTCAGACTTGTCTTTCAAGAATGTGACCCACATCATTCTTGAGCAGTCATTAGTGAGAATCATGAAGTACCTATCACCTTGTACACTTCTAGTTTTCATAGGACCACATAAATCAGTATGCATAAGATCAAGCAAGTTGTCAGCAGTGAAATATTTACCTTTAAAGGTTGAGGAAGACATTTTCCCCAATTGACATTCTCTACACAAGGTATTATCCGGTTTGCTCAACACCAGCAACCCTCTAACTACCTTGATCTTACTAGCCTTTACAATGTTATCAAAGTTCACATGGCAGAATCTCTTATGCCATATCCAGCTATCATCAATCTTAGCCATAAGACATGTACTTATATTCGCCTTTAGATGAAATAGGTTACCTTTAGTCTGCATGTCGATGCCTACCAATTTACCATCTTCACCTTTGATCTTGCAAACTCCATTCTTGAATTCCAGAGTGAGGCCATTGTCATTTAACTGGGCAACACTTAGAAGGTTGTGTCTAAGACCATCAACCCAATACACATTGTCAGTACTACTCTTTCCATTCAAGGAGATGGACCCTCTGCCTTTGACCATGCATGGTGCATCATTGCCAAAGTGAACCACACCACCATCATACTCTTCTAAGGATAGAAACTTGCTCCGGTCACCAGTCATATGGTGAGAACAGCCCCTGTCAATGATCCACTCATTGGAATCATCAAACTGGGAGACAAGAGCCTTCTTGTCTGCCACATCTTCCTTTATAGCAATGAACACAATGTCTTCATTCTCTTCATCTTCTGATTCCTCATCTGTGACACCTTCATCAACTGCCACAAAATAATTTCTCTAGTTTCCTCCTTTGAATTTCATGAACCTTTCCGGTTTGTCCTTGTTGTCACTAATAGGACAGTTCATAGCAATATGTCCTATCTGGTTATAGGAGAAACATTTCAAAGGAAGCTTACCTTTGTATTTACCAGTCCCTTTTGAAAATCTCCTAGCAAGAAGAGCTTCAAATTCCATCAGAAACTCTTCACCCTTCATTTCTCTGTTCTGATTGGGTTCCCCACTAGTGCTAGCCTCTTTTCCTTTTCTAGATAGCATAGCAGAAGCTTTAAAAGTTGATTCTAACTTTTGAACACTACCATCAAAGCTATTCAACTCATAGGTTGTCAACTTGGCTATGATGGAGTCCAAGGATGCCTTAGACTTGTCTATTGATCTTAGCTCCTGAATAGCAACAACCCTTATTGCATAGACCGGCAATAGGGCTCTCAGGACTTACCACAGTGGAATCTTCTATTTTGCCACCTGCACTCTTTATTTCTCCAACAACTATTTTGATTCTTATTCCATACTGTTGAATGGTCTCTCCTTCAACCATCTGCATGCCTTCAAACTTTCCTCTCAGGCTCTCTTCCTTAGCCTGTTTTACATGCTCATCACCACCATAGATATTTTCAAGAGCATGGGTGAATTCACAAAGCTGGTTCCCACTTTTGCCAACAAAGGAATTTGGCGAAAGTGGGAATTTCGGATTTGCCAGTGTTCGAGCGAAATACAAATGTTCGCTCGGACTACCCCTGGGAGTCCGAGCGAACCAAACTGTTCAGTTGGGTTCGCTCGAACATCGAGTGGGTTCGCTCGAACATCGAGTGGGTTCGCTCGAACATCGAGTGGGTTCGCTCGAACATCGAGCGTGCCAAAATCGAGCTCACTTGTTCGAGCAAACCCAATCCAATCGAACTTGTGTTCGTTCGAACCCCAAAAATTAGAAGTTTCTCCCAAAAAATTTCAGAGTTCTGAAGAATTAATGACTTCGGAGCTCTGGTTCAATGCATGAATGAAATAATCTTGATAACCCAAAAATATTAGATGGTAGTACTCGAAGCAAGCTTTCCAACGAATATAATTTTGTTATATTTTGAATTTATTATGTTCTTGATTTTTTAATTTTATTAAAAATTGGTTTTTCACCGGACATGAACTTCTCTGTTCAATGCATTGGGAAAAATAAGAAACTAATTCAAAAAAATTCTGAAAAATATCAATGCCCTTGGTATTGATGTCTTCTTTCTAACAAAAAAAAAAAAATTGAATTTCGATTTATATAGAACAAGTTATGTGTTCAAACGTAAACCTATGTTTGAACTATGACTAGTCGGACTTCAAAACTTTATAAAATGAAAAATATTGAACATATCGCTATAAAACCAAATGCAAGCCCTGGATATTGATGTTACAAACCAAAATTCGAAAGAATTGAGTTTTTATCACTTATAGAAAAAAAAAGTTATGCATTTCAGGAGGCACATCACTTTTAAAAAATGTAGTTTGTTGTAAAAAACTACTTTTCGAGGGAGATGGAAATTTTTTTTAAAAATCTTTCAAAAAAATTTGAAAAAAATGTATATAGAATCTACAAACAAAATGCTAGAAATCACTAATTTACATCATCTTCAAATTTTTAATAGTTTAAAAGTTATAGTTCTCGGAAGTTGAAGATTATTTTAAAAATGTACATCTCAGTGTCAAAAGTGGCAAAAAAGTGGAACCATTATTGTGAGTTCACCCGCATCCCATACCTCTTTGGGATTTTCCTTGTCCTAAACATCAATAAACTCAATGTTAGAAAGACTACTGATGAGGGCTTCCATGACTTGCCCATTTTCTTGTATCTCTCTCTTTTGGTCACCGGTGAGAGTACCAATAGGAACAACATATACATTTTCAACATAGCTCCAGTGTTGAACACCCATGCTTTTGATGAATATCTTCATCCTATCCTTCCATATACCAAAGTTTTCCCTGTTGAACTTTGGACCTTCCCTCTTCATCATTTAGCTAGGATCTTTTCCTCAAGTGGTTAAGCTTACAACACAGAGGACCTGGAGTGCTCTGATACCAATTGATAACTCAATGATGAACCACTAGTACCGAACCAGTACTGAGAGGGGGGGTGAATCAGTACAAACACAAATATAGTCCAAAACTGGTTTGACAGCAAATACTCTAAATGACTGATAAACAGAGATACCGGTAAAATAGAGTGCAACCAGTCACATCTAGTATAGCTCAATCAGTCATGAACCGGTCACTCAATAAGCTTTTCTCTTAGCTCAATACCACATTATCATTATATTCTCATCCATAAACTAGTAAACTTAACCATCAAATCTTCACAACAGTGAGTTCAATATGTTTTATAGACAGGCATAAAACATAGAACCTTCATGTGCATAACAGATAAAACAAAGCATCACAAGACAAAAGCATTACACATGACACACATATTTTTCACATGGAAACCCAACTGGGAAAAACCATGGTGGGGATGAATACCCACAAGCTTCTTTTTGAACTCTTTAGAAGTCTGCTCTGTTAGGAGCCTTGTCCGGTTAAGGACATTACAATAGGTTCTGGTAGGAACCGATCCTGTTAAGGATCACCCGATTAAGGGATACCCAGTTATGATTTTATGATTTATGATTTATGATACAGGGGGAGTAGTCAGCTATGTGGTTCAATGGATTTATGATTTTTCTTTGATGTTTATGTCATATTTTTGGTATTGATGTCAAAGTTGGAGAGATATATGTGAAAAACAAATCTTAACAGAATATCAGTCAAAGGAGAGAGATGAGAGCTTAACAGGGATATCATTCTCAAGGGGAGTTTGTTAACTTCATTGTAGTATCATCTTATGGGAGATTATTGGTTGTCTTCATTTGGGGGAGACTTGTTTGGCATTCCTTGGCACTTGGATGTTTTTCATATCTAGTGTTGCAATCAATGCCAAAGGGGGAGATTGTTAGAAAAATAGAGGAATTGATGATGTGTTGCATTGATGTTTTGTCATTGATGGCAAAATCGGCCCTGTTTTGGTTGTTTACCGATTTCTAATAGGTTCTGGTAGAGCGGTTGGATTATGATATTGATCCGGTATGCTCTAGTATGCTTTGGTTTGGATTTTTCATTCATGATATTCAGATGTGTATCATGATCAGTTGGTTTGGGATTTGATGGCTCAGGAGATATCATTTTTTCTAGTAAGCCTTTTGGTCACCGGTAAGGGTTTTACCGACAGAGCTTTGTTGAAGATCTTTTGATGCACTTGATAATTGGTGTTGGTGCAGCTTATAGATGGCTTTTGGGATGTTGTTGGTTATCTTGTTCATGTTCCCATTGATCGATGGTGTTGCATTTAGGACCAGACCTAATGCTATCTTATTTTGCTAGGTTTTGGACCAGTTTATGTAACGTGTTGGTGGATGATCATGATGTGTTACCGGTTGGATCTATTGATTGGATTATGTTGTTTCTATCTTAGGCCAACTTGGTTGATCATTGGATTGCAGATTTATATTATGAATTTATTGTATTATCTGTTAGGAGGCTGAGCTAATTGTTTAGGTCCCGAGTTGGTATAAATATGATGTAAAATCTCTTTGTAGATCATGGTTATGGTTATGGTTATGGTTATGGTTATGGTTATGGTTATGGTTATGGTTATGGTTATGGTTATGGTTATGGTTATGGTTATGGTTATGGTTATGGTTTTGGTTATGGTTATGGTTCTGGTTCTAGTTATGGTTATGGTTATGGGTCTATGGTTTTAAGGTTTATGCAATTATTTGTGTGTGAATAAGGTTGTAATAATATGCAGAGGTTTTGGTCAATCATAGGTGATCAAATTGGGTTGGTGAAAGAGGTTTAAGACATCTAGTACTGAGCTTAACTGGAACTATACTCAGGCATAGGAGATGATATTCTTGTTGTTCACTCTTCTTTCCGGATTGTAGTCTGGAGTTATTTTGTATTTAGTAGGCTCCTTTTGTGACAAGCAATCCGCTTTAGGTTGTTGGCCTTCCTGTATGTGCATGCCCCTCTTTTTGTAATCACATACTTACTGCAAAAGTATTATGTGACTGTGGGTAGGCTTCCTACCGTGGTTTTTCCCTTTACCAGGTTTTCCATGTACAAATCTTGTGTTATCTTTTGTGGATGATTGGTAAATCTTTTGTGGCTTTTTTTGTCCTTCACTGTTATATATGTCATTCCGGTATTTGGTTTATGTATTCCGGTAATAAGGTTTTAATGCTTAAAGTTTTAAAATCTGTTGAAAATCGCTTCACCCCCCCCCTCTCAGTTGCCCATCGGTTATATGAGTTGTCTAACAAGATTCCCATAAATAAAGAACAAAATCATGATCTAAAGATAACTTACTAACAATAGGATCAATAATAATAAATGAGGTGTGACATATCATATTTCTAATAATTGCACCAAAAAATGCAATCGCCCCTACAGATACCAAAGATCTTATTCAAGTAGGTTGAAGGAAGCTAACAAACATTAATGGCATGCAAAGAGGGTGCACAAAGAAAATGCACCAAATGGACCTACAAGAGCTAACGATAAGAAAAAATGGCCTCTATAGATTTTTGTGCCAAAATAAAATCATTACAATCTTCACCATCATTCCTATCGAAGATAAAGCATTAGGCCTAACCTCTACCTTTCCTTTTTATCCCTATTAGTCTTTGTCTTTGGGATCTAATCATATTCCTTTTCTTTTTCTCTTGACATCCCTATCTTTTGACAATTCCCTCATAACCCCGATAGGGTTTACAACAATTCTAAGAACTATTGGAACCTCCAATAATGTATTCAAATTGGTCTTCCCTTCCAAATAATGGCATTGGGGGGGTTTGGGCACCCAATTAGGACATATTGTATATAAAAGGAAAAATTATTGGAACCTCCAATAATGTATTCAAATTGGTCTTCCCTAGCATTGGGAGGTTATGGGCACCCAATTAGGACATATCATATATAAAAAGAAGAATGATTTTATTTAAGATGATTGGTATATATCTTTTATTTTCTCTCATCAAGTTGTATGCTTCATTGAACAAAAACCCATTGGAGAAAAGGTTTGTTGACTATGATGCCCATGAGTTTCAAGTGGTCTAAACATAGGTTGTCTTAGATTATAGAGATTAAGATCATTTAGAGGTTACAATTGTACAAAACTATTTAGCGGTTTCAACAATTTTGATTATTCTGATCTATAGAGTTTATTGTCAGTTTCCAATTTTTCTAAGTTTTTGTTCTAGTGTTGCAATTGTATATTCTATTTTTTTGTTGTATTGTTTTATATGTGTGTTTTTCATACCTCTTCTAGGATGCCAAGATCATATTGTGTAAGTTTGGAGGGTTTTGGAGTGTCTTTTATATAGTTTGGTGTGTTCATTTCATTGTGTTGTCATTTGGCATTATAACAGACAATGGGAGATTGTTGGCATTTCAATAAGGATATTGAGATTGTTGTTAATGATTATGGATATAACTGATTAAGGATGTTTACTGTCTTGATATTAATATTTTGTCATTGATGTCAAGAAATTGATTTTCTAATTCAATATGATGTTGCCATATCTTGACAAGTATGATTTGAAGAGTATAAAGATGTCGGTAAAAGACACAGAAAGAATATGATGAATAAGGGGATGAATAAGGTATTCAATGGGCAACTATTACCGAGTCAGACAATGATGAGATCATGATGTTTAGATTGTTTTAAAATCATACATATGTTGTAAATTGTAAGGTTAATACTATACTATGTTAACGAGCAAAGAACCTAGTCGGTAAACCCTAAGGTTATCACTATCGGTTAACGAAGGCGGAATGTCTACCGAGTGAAGTTTAGTATTTATCGAGTTGTTACTGAGTTGTAATTGAGCTGTAATAGAATACATTAAATGGTTACATGTGTTATTTAATGAAGGAAGCTGATGAGCTGGAACTGATTAAATGATTGGTATGTCATGCATGAAGTTTGTTAATGAATCTATGGAAAAGGAAAATCGGCATGAAGATCTATAGCTCAGATTGAACCACAATACCCTAGCACAAGTTCCAAGAAATGTATGCAAGTTCCAAGGCAGGGTAAAACATTTTCAAATTGAAGGATACATTGAACCTAGTCAAAGTTTGAAGATTTGATGGCTATGATTGATCATGGGAAAGGTGATCAAGGAGATTAAGTGGTTGGCGAATTGTTTATAAATAGGGAACTATTGATAAACAATGTATGCGGGAAAATGTATGCACAGGGATGCTACATAGTGATTACCGAGCATAGAAGCTTGAAGACCTATTTGAATAGTAGAGTATAGAAGCCTAGTAGATGGACAAGATTAGTTCTATGTCTAGATTGTATTGAGCAAATAAAAATCTACTTTAGCATTTTAGATGTGAAGTTGCAGATAGATTTTTATTACTATCATTTTGTGAAGTGACAGAAAATCTCTTAACCGAGTGGACTTAACAGCCTTATTTGTAAAACCCTCTAGCAAGGTGACATTCTGATTGAGTGTTTGAAATCCTTTAACAAGGTCACTTCTAACAAGGTGAAGATCCTAGCACATATGAGGGAAATCCCTTAACCAAGTCACATCTAGCAATGTGTTTGTAATCTTTAACAGGATTTGCTTTTAACCGAGCATACTCTAGAAGAGTATATTTCTTAGTGGGTCCGAAATCCCACAGTGGTTTTTCCCTATTTGGGTTTCCATGTTAAATCTAGTGTTATGAGGTTTATGATGTTTATATGCTTTTGAGTTTGCATGTTTAGCACTTTTGGTTATATTACTGAAGTATATGCTACCGAGGTTGAATTTGATGTTTTTATGGAAGATTAAGTTTGTATGATTCACCCCCCCCCCTCTCATCTTGTTGGCTATTGGATCTGTACTTACATTAAGTATCAGAACTATCAATTGGTATCAGAGCTTTGGACTCTTGAAGAAAAGTTTAGAGGTACTTGAGGCAAAGATCCAAAATGTATAAGAGGGATGCACCGAAGCTGAACAAGTCAAGTTTCTCTACATGGCAGAAAAGGATGAAGTTGCACCTATCAGGAGTTGGAGAATATGCTGTATATTATTTGGAGAATGATTTCATCACACCGAGCACCTATCCATTGACAATGGAAGAGATAAAGGCAAAGCAAGAACATATCCAAGCAACGATTGAAATAACATCTGCATTGACTGACTCAGAGTTTAATGATCTAGAAGGCTGCAATGATGCAAAGGCTATGTGGGATAAGCTCATATCAGTATATGGAGGAGATGAACATGTTCAAAGAGCAAAAGTAGATAGTCTAAGAGGACAACTTGAATCTATGAGGATGAATGAAGGTGAGAACATAACTTAGTACAGTACAAGACTAAAGGATATTGTCAATCAAATCAAAGGAGCAGGTGGAACTATTGAAGAAAAGGATATAACAAGTAAGTTGTTAAGAACCCTTCTACCGGCTTATGCAATTAGAGTCTCTACAATCAATGAATTGAGGTTTGTACCTAATATGCCAGTTTCTTTAGATGCTACTATTGGTAAGCTACATGCATTTGAGTTAAGTAACTTTGATAATAGTGGATCTTCAATAAATAAAGTTTAATCTGCATTTAGTTCTTTTCATCTTGATGAATCTAATGATTACAATGAAAGAAAGTATAAGTACTCTGAAGGAGATCATAGTGGAGCAAGTGAAAGATTTCGTAAGAACATGGAAGAAGTACACAAACTATATGAAAAAATCAGAAAGCAGGAAGAGTTTGAAGCACTATTAGCCAGAAGGTTACCGAGAGGCAAAGGTAAGTATAAAGGAAAACTACCTTTGAAATGTTTCAATTGTGATAAAATAGGACATATGGCTTCTAAATATCCTGACAAAGAATCTACTAAAAAGAGAGATTACCGAGATGACAGATAGAAAGACAATCATTATAGAGGACACCGAGACTACAGAAGAAGAGATAGAAAGACATGCTTAATAGCTGATGAGGAATCCAATGATGATAAATCAAATGAAACTGATAAAGAGGAAGTAGATTATGTGGCTATCAAAGATGGATCAATGAAGAAAGGTATGAAGAAAAAGCCCTAATATCTCATGTAAATACTAATGATTCTTGGATCATAGATAGTGGATGCTCACATCATATCATAGGAGATAAAGACAAGTTTGTTATGTTAGAAGATTATGATGGAGGCTATGTAAGATTTGGTAATGATGCACCATGTCCGGTGAAAGGTAAAGGATCTACAACACTTCTTGACAATGTAAGATGCAATGATGTTTATTGGGTTGAAGGTTTGAAATACAATTTGTTGAGTGTAGCGCAGCTAAACAATATAGGTTACCGAATAGAATTTCAGAAGGGAATTGTCAAAGTTCATGACAAGAATGGAAAGTTAGTTGCTACTGGGACACAAACAAAAGGTAACACATTTCACCTTGACTCAACTTAGAACAAGTGTCTGTATGCAAAGATAGATGATACCTGGTTATGGCATAAAAGGTTTTGTCATGTAAATTTTGATAATCTGATCAAAATAAGTAAGAAGAACCGAGTAAGAGGTCTACCAAGTCTTGAAAAGCCTGAGAATGCTATGTTCCAAGGATGCCAAATGGGTAAGATGACAAGATCAAGCTTTACAAGTAAGTCTTACACTTCTAAGGGAATTTTAGATCTTGTGCACACTGATCTTTGTGGTCCTATGAAAGTTCAAAGTTATTATGGTGATAAATATTTCATATTATTTGTGGATAACTATTAAAGGATGATGTCAGTAATTTTTTTAAAAGAAAAATTAGAAGCTTTTCAAATGTTTAAATGGTACAAGGCAAGAGTTGAAAATGAAACAGGAAGACAACTAAAATGTCTTAGATCAGATAAAGGAGGAGAGTTCACATCTGATGAGTTCAACTTATTCTGCAATGATCATGGTATTAAAAGACAAGTCTCTGCACCGAAAACTCCATAGAAAAATGGAATAGCTAAAAGAAGAAACAGATCTATTGTGGATTGTGCCAGAACCCTGATGATTGAAAAGAAAGTGCCGCAAACATTTTGGAGAGAAGCAATAAGCACAGCAGTTTACACCCTGAACCAAGTACAACTGAAGAAAGGTACTTTGAAGACACCATATGAAATCTGGTATGACAAGAAACCTAATGTAAGTTATTTTAAAATCTTTGGAAGTAGATGCTATGTACACAAAGATGATAGAAATGGCAAGTTTGATCAGAAAAGTGAAGAAGGAACATTTCTAGGTTATTCTTCTAGAAGAAAAGCATTTAAATGTCTGATCAAATCATCTAACAAAATAGTAGAAAGTGCAAATGTGAAAATTGATGAATTTGTAGAAAGAAATGATGAAGGAAATTCCAAAGAACCAGAAGATTATGATGAATTTGTCTATGTTCAACCGACAAGTTTTACCGAGAAAACTGTTGAAGAAAATATCCAGTTACCGAGTGATGAAGAAGATCATACAGAGCCTACCGAGCCTGTATTAGCCAAGTATGTCAAAAGACATCATGCACCAAGTCAGATTATAGGTGATAAGGATGATCCAGTGATGACAAGGAACAAACTGAGACAGAACACATGTCTGATATCTGAATTTGAACCGAGAATAGTGAAAGAGGCATTTAACAGTGAAGATTGGATAAATGCTATGACAAAAGAGATTGATCAAATCAAGAAGAATGACACATGGACACTAATCCCAAGACCAAAGGACAAAAATGTAATCGGTACAAAGTGGATTTTCAAAAACAAGCTAAATGAAAAAAGTGAGGTCATTTGAAATAAAGCAAGACTAGTATGCAAAGGTTATGCTCAAGAAGAAGGAATTGATTATGGTGAAACTTTTGCACCTATGGCTAGACTTGAAGGAGTAAGAACATTGTTGGCATATGCTGCTTTCAAAAACTTCAAGGTATATCAAATGGATGTCAAATCTGCATTTCTGAATCGTATATTAGAAGAAGAAGTTTTTATTGAACAACCTAAAGGATTTGTTGAAGACAATAATAAAGATCAGGTATGTAAATTGAACAAAGCATTATATGGTCTGAAACAAGCACCTAGAGCATGGTATGAAAGATTGCACTCTTATTTGATTAAGATTGGTTTTATAAGGACAAGTGAGAACAACAATATGTACATGAAGAATGATGAAAATGGAATACTGATCTCAGCCATATTTGTTGATGATATTATATTTTGTGGAAATGACTCTCTATGTAAGAACTTTGGAAATGAAATGAGCAAAGAATTTGAGATGTCATTAATCAGTGAGATAAAGTATTTTATAGGTTTACAGATACTGTAAATGAAAAATGAGATTTTCATTACTCAATCCAAGTACATAAAGAAAATCTTGAAGAAATTTGGAATGGAGGATTCAAAACCAATAAGTACTCCTATGACAACCAACTGTAAACTATCAAAGAATGATGAATCTGCATCTATTGATGAGACACTTTACTAACCCATGATTGGCAAGGTACAATATGTTGTTCACAGCAAACCAAACATAGCACATGCAGTAGGTATAGTTGCAAGATTCTCTGTAGATCCTAAGGAAACACACATGACAGCAATCAAAAGAACTTTTAGATACTTGAAAGGCACAGAGAATTATGGCTTAGTATATCAGAAAGGAAATGATTTTGATTTAAAAGTTTATATTGATGTTGATTGGGCAGGCAACATTGATGACAGGAAAAGCACAAGGGGAGGAGCTTTCTTTTTAGGAGAAAGACTAGTGAGTTGGCTTAGCAAGAAACAAGGATGTGTTTCACAGTCAACAACAGAAGCTGAATACGTTGCTACAACATTGAATTGTACCAACATAGCATGGATCAAACAACTGTTGGAAGGAATAAATGAGAAAGTTATCGAGCCAGTAACTATATTCTATGACAATACTAGTGCCATTAACATTTCGAAGAATCATGTTATGCACTCTAAGACAAAGCACATCTCTATCAAATATCATTATCGTAGAGAAGAAGCTCAAGAGAAGAAAGTGGTGTTGGAGTATGTTAGCACAAAGGAACAAATAGTAGATATCTTTACCAAGCCACTACCAAGGGACACTTTTGAATATCTCAGAAGTAAGTTAGGGGTCCTACCCCTATCTTCTACTCACTGACCGAGTTCGGTGAAAGCATCAATTCAATGACTCTATCAAACATCTTTTAAGAGTTGATGTTGATTTACACACTTTAGGATGTTTTCTAAAGGTGTGCAGGAAATAATGCAGGATACAATACAGGGAACAGGAATTGAAGACAAAATGCTCTAACCAAGACTCAGTTGATACACAACAGCAGGAATTCACTTCATACAGGAAGAAATTATTTTTTAGTTCTTTACTTTTTGGCATTGTTGTCAAAGGGGGAGAAGACTGATTGAAAAGAATGAAACTGAAGATTGAAAAAAGGGGGAGAAGATTGGAGAAAAGAGGAGAAGTCTAATGTATGGGGGAGAAGTTTGTTGACAACAAGAGAGCATTTCAGCATTTCAGAATCACAATAATCTGAATCTTTTTAAGGTCAAATCAATTGGTTTTGCCATCAATGCCAAAGGGGGAGATTGTTGGCATTTGGCATTATAATAAACAATGGGAGATTGTTGGCATTTCAATAAGGATATTGAGAAGTTTGTTGATGATTATGGATATAACTGATTAAGGATGTTTACTATATTGATATTATTATTTTGTCATTGATGTCAAGAAATTGATTTTCTAATTCAATATGATGTTGTCATATCTTGAGAAGTATGATTTGAAGAGTATAAAGATGTCGGTAAAAGATACAAAAAGAATATGATGAATAAGGGGATGAATAAGGTATTCAATGGGCAACTATTACCGAGTCCAACAATGATGAGATCATGATGTTTAGATTGTTTTAACATCATACATATGTTGTAAATTGTAAGGTTAATACTATACTATGTTACCAAGCAAAGAACCTAGTCGGTAAACCCCAAAGAACCTAGTCGGTAAACCCCAAAGAACCTAGTCGGTAAACCCTAAGGTTATCGCTATCGGTTAATGAAGGCAGAATGTCTACCGAGTGAATTTTAGTATTTACCGAGTTGTTACCAAGTTGTAACCGAGCTGTAACAAAATACATTAAATGGTTACATGCGTTATTTAATGAAGGAAGCTGATGAGCTAGAACTGATTAAATGATTGGTATGTCATGCATGAAGTTTGTTAATGAATCTATGGCAGAGGAAAATCGGCATGAAGATCTATAGCTCAGATTGAACTGTAATACCCTAGCACAAGTTCCAATAAATGTATGCAAGTTCCAAGGTAGGGTAAAACATTTTCAGATCGAAGGATACATTGACCCTGGTCAAAGTTTGAAGATTTGATGGCTATGATTGATCATGGGAAATGTGATCAAGGAGATTAAGCAATTGGCGAATTGTTTATAAATAGGGAACTATTGATAAACAATGTATGCGGGAAAATGTATGCACAGGGATGCTACATAGTGATTACTGAGCACAGAAGCTTAAAGACCTGTTTGAATAACAGAGTATAGAAGCCCAACAAATGGACAAGATTAGTTCTATGTCTAGATTGTATTGAGCAAATAAGAATCTGCTTTAGCATTTTAGATGTGAAGTTGCTGATAGATTTGTATTACTGTTATTTTATGAAGTGACAGAAAATCTCTTAACCGAGTGGACTTAACAATCTTATTTGTAAAACCCTCTAGCAAGGTGACATTCTGATTGAGTGTTTGAAATCCTTTAACAAGGTCACTTCTAACAAGGTGAAGATCCTAACACATCTGAGGGAAATCCCTTAACCGGGTCACATCTAGCAATGTGTTTGTAATCTTTAACAGGATTTGCTTTTAACCGAGCATACTCTAGAAGAGTATATTTCTTAGTGGGTCCGAAATCTCATAGTGGTTTTTCCCTATTTGGGTTTCCACATTAAATCTGGTGTTATGAGGTTTATGATGTTTATATGCTTTTGAGTTTGCATGTTTAGCACTTTTGGTTATATTACTGAAGTATATGTTATCGAGGTTGAATTTGATGTTTTTATGGAAGATTAAGTTTGTATGATTCACCCCGCCCCCCCCCTCTCATCTTGTTGGCTATTGGATCTGTACTTACATTAAGTATCAGAACTATCAAATTGTTGATTATGGGGGTATGTTTTAGAATCTGGAGGTATGGATTTCAGTTTTGTTGCATTTTTTTGTGTGTTTATATATTAAACTAGATACCAATACATCATCAATTGGATGGATCTTTCACAAGAGTAATTTGATAAGCTATGACAGTATTACAAGGTTGTTTTAATAGTGGTGTTTGTTGTGTGTTTATGTGCAGAAGTAGTTGTAGATTCTCTTTCAACTTTGTTGTAGGCATGATTGTTGTTATGTGAGTATCTTTTTTTTTTTTCTAGCATTGTTTATCATTGCTATCTATTATAGCATCTTTATGAAAATTTTGGGTAAAATAGGACAATCTAATGTTGAGATTAGGAATGTATAAATGACTCAAGTTGGTATAGAAGTGCAATATTAGTTTTGGTTGTTGTTTTTCTATTGTTGTGGGTGTTTTCTTTATTATTGTAGTCCATTTTCATGTAAAATCATTTTCATATCATAAATATAAGTTGGGGGTTTCTAGTTCATAGGTACAATTATAGTGTGTATTGTCATAAATCGTATTCCTTAATTGTGAACCCAATTTCACACTCTTCTTAACACTTTCATTTTTCACTCCCCTAGACAATTTTAGGATCAGTACTTCTAGCCTTCAACTTTAGACCCCAACTCAAGAAGATGTGTCTTATACTATTTTAAAACTTAATTATGTTATTTTATTTTTAATCATTGTCAAAAACCAAAATTAGGATCGCATCTAATATTGTGGTTTAGATTTGCATCTTTCTTTCACACAACTCATTTTGGTGGGACCTGCATGCCCTCCAATTGTGTATTGCCAAAATATTTTAAGTATTGATCTCAACATTACAAAATTTAGTATCAATTTTTTAATGATCATTTTGTGTCATATTTTTATCAAAAATCAACCTTTTGTCACATATAAAAGCTAATAGCTTTCCCCACTTGGATATACAATCTTTATGATTAAAAATTTGTGCCAAATTAATTGCGTAGGTCTGTAAATCTCAAGGATAATCAACAACATCAACTCTTCAGCATTGTTCATTCATCATTATTGCAAAGATGATTGAAGCTTCGAGGAATGTTGAAGGATGATAGGTAATGACTAACTGATGATTGGCTTTAACCTCTCCTCAATAGATTGGTATGATTCTATATTTTTATTGAATTTATAAGTTTAATCTTCAGATGTGATATTAATCATTTATTTACATTTTTATGCACTCTTGGGTTGTTTTGTATACCACCTTTTGATTGATGCATCTAGATCTCACTCTAACACACTTGAGTAGCACTTCCATTTATGTTTATATATACCTTTTCTCACCACAATCTTAGACAAACTTAAGGTTCAAAGCATACACTTTTGTTTCAAATCCAACTTACCTATTTGTGGAGGTGGGAACACCAAATCAGGGCTTGACTAAAGAAAACTCCTATATAGCCACAACCATTTTACCTGTGCAAGTGTGAATCTATAATTTTATGACAATCCATAGGAACATGAATACTAATTTTATAAAGACAAAAAATTAACACAACTATTTTAGGAGAAAAGACCTAGGCAAAGGCACACAACACCCTAGTCTTGAATATTCTTGTAGCATCCTAAAATTGCACCCATTGCAATTTTGACTGCATTTAGGACCCTCTCTTTAGTGTTCTCATCCTCATGCTTGATCTGGACCCTGTTAGAACCCTAAATTTTGGCAAAATTTAGGATCCCCTAAATGAGATGATCTAGGTAAATACCCCTAAAATTGCACTAATAGATCTTGATCCTGATAAGCAATTTGACCTTGCAATAGGGTTTACCACTTATAAATAAGCATGATTATCCATATTGAGCTTCCCACAAACAAATTTGATACCTCTATCAAATAGCTAAATTCAGGGTGCACACTAGTTAGAGTCATACAACCATCCCAAGTAGCCATGTTGGAGAGTTAAAATATTTTCACCTGTAAGCCATCAAGCTAGAAAAATTATTCCACTCAACTCTCCTATTGACCAGTTACTTTTGTGCCAATTCGTAGAATCTCGGGACACCATCTGCTATTTTTCCAAAATCAATTCCATTTGTAATTTATTCGTTTTGTTACTTGCACATTGCAAATCTTTCAAGTAGCCATTTTCAAGGATTAAAATTTCAACACCTAACTTGCCTTCTAGTCAAAACAACTATTCCTAGCAATTGTCCATATAATAATGATCCACCATGCCCACTTCAAGAATCCCAAAACTCCATTTAATATTTTTCCTACGTCCAAACTATTTCCAATTTATTCAGTTTGTTATTTCACCCATTGCAAATCTTATTAAAGTGGCCTCCCACACAAATTAATATTTCTCACCTAGGTTACCTTTGGACCAAACTGATTAATCTATGCAATTGTCTATATTACAATGAACCCCGATGCAAGGTTTTGGAGCCCCACCAATCCATTTGATATTTTTTCTTAAGCCTAGACCAAATGCAATTCATGCAAGTCTGAAACTTACATAAAGTCAAAATCAATTATGGAGCCCACTTTGAAAAATAATGTCTCTCACATCTGAATGAATTTCTCAGAGCCATCAATTGCATTGAAATCTCAGGACAAAAATATGCATGATTGCAAACTCTCATGACCTCATTATATGATCTCAGGACAAAAATATGCATGATTGCAAACTCTCACAACCTCATTATATGATTGGGTCAGTTTTCACGATTGGTTCCAAATGCAAAAAACTAAGTTTGGACATAATTACAAAGGGTCAAAAATGCACAAATTCAACAATGTTTAAAATTAGTTTGTGATCACAAACTCACTCCAAAATATTCTCGACACCAACTCAAATGGATTTATTAGCTAAATACATCAGAACAAGGTATGGAGCCTCAACTTGAAAAGAATGGTTTATTTGATCATCAAATGAGGTTGTTACTCTTACAAGTTCATTAATGGAAGACATAAATAAGGTAAATATTTTTCCTTTTTAGAAGCTTGATAATTTAAATCAAATTTTTGAGGTTTCAAATGACTGCATTATATGTGGGGTAAATGTGACTCCCACAAGGGTAGAGCCTAGCATACATTTTCCACGAGAGGACCCAGCTTACGTTATAACTTTAAAATATTATTTCAGATTTTAATTTAAATCATTTGTTAATTTAAATATTAATATGCCAGGATTAAATCATTTACCTTTAATGATTTAAAGGAAAACAAATATTCTCATAAAGAAATTGAGGCATGATAGTGGGACCTGGCAAAGATTTGCACATCCGAGAAATAATGCTTAGAGGAGAAAATAAATAAATGAAAACTTATAAATTCATTGAAAGAAAGTAAATATGGGCTCTCATCGAAATATGATATCAATGAAAGACCACACATCTGCTAAAGACAGATTAGTCTTATCGAAGTACAATATTTACACAGCTTTCATCCGAGTGAATACAATTTTCGGGAAGACTTTAGAATTATTTGGCCTAAGTACAAAGTCTGGCCGAAAACAATAAGCTTATCTTTTGGAAATAAAAACCCTAAGATGCAGTAATATGGGATTCACAAAAAATGGATTGGTTTAAAACCCGATAGAAACTTCCAAAAACAAATGTAAGTTGCAGGATTCATTGCAGAGGTGTGATCTCATGAAATATATGCTTGGGAGGACTGTCGAGCAAATACAACTGGGAGACACAAAGCCGAGTTCCACAAATTTACCAACATCCTCCCTGCACAGGCCTATGTAAAAGCTTAAATATGGATAATGTTTTAACACATTTGATCTCGTGGAATGCAGATATTTGCAGGAGTACACATAAATAAATACGAGTATGTTGAAAAGATTTTGAAACTTTCAAATGAATGTAAACGGCTGCCATAGAGACGAGTTCAAAATTCAAAATTTTCTCGAGTAAAGGCTCTGAACACAGGTGATATGCATGCGATCCTAAACAAAGCACAGTATGCACAAAATCTACCTGTATCGAAAAGAGGTTTCGAATTCCCAAGTAAATGCAATTAAGAGATTTGAAGCCAAATTTCACAACCTTTGCCATCATCCTCTCGGTCTGTGCCGAAAGGATATAGACATTCATTGAAGCAATAAGATATTGAAAGTGAAAACGGTAGAAATGCATCCGAAATACAGTAACAAATAAACAAATTGCCTCAAAATAATGTGGTATAATTGTCGTAGGATATATACCAAATGAATTCGTTTATAAGGCTTTAACACTTTCAAGATAATATAATCGGTTACAGGTGAAAAGCCGAAGTCAATAGATTATACCAGCGCTTGATTTTCGGTGATATATTCTATTGAGGATAACGCAGAGATGAACCATAAAGGAATAAATTCAATGTATGGTGAATGGCAAGAAAGGGATAGGAAAAATAGAATCAATGCAAATTCAAAAGGTTTGTTAAGTGAGTAGCAGAGCTTTGGGAGAAGCCTCATTTAAAAGATCTTGGACTAGAGTATGCCACTTAGAGAGCTTGGTTTTCATGGAGTTCTTTTCACTACCTCTGCTCTAGTTGTCCCTGTAGTAAAGTGGGCCGAATTACCTTTCTTATTAATAACCATTAGTGAGATATATATTTAATTTATAACCTTGAGAGAAACTGGGACTTGTAACAGAGGGCACTTGATATGACTATTATTTTCAAAAGATTTCAAGCATACATACCCCAAGGGATGGTTGAATTCCATGGATAAAGAGTATTATGAAGGCAGAACGAACCTGAGCTGGTAATAAATTTTGAAAACAGTCACAAATGATTCAGATAGATTTACTAAAGATGTTGGATGAAAAATCTGAAGTCAATTTAGATCCCAGCAATTGCAAGATAAAGCATCGGGAGGACTTTGCTTATCGGATAGATATTTTAAATGTGCCACCGATATATTATGTCTTCCCCACAAGAAGTATATTCACAATTATAATTTTCAAGAAAAAAGGGGTTGACAATTATATTTAAGTAATCTTTAATTACTTAAATAGCATCAAAGGTAAGAAATTTAAGTGGGGTAAAAAGGGAAAATAAAGAACGGGCATATAGAAGCGAGAAGTTATTTCGTACACAATGATATAGTAAACGGTAAATGTTTATACACAGAGGTGACACACGAGGGAAGATATTATTTTCAGACGGATAAAAATATTACTTGTTATCAAAAGAGAGGTATTCCATGAGAATCAAAAAAGTGATTAAATAGTTATCTTGAGGCGGATACAAGCACAAGATTCCTAGCACAGGAGAAATGTTATTATTTTTAAGTGTGAATATTGAAGTGATTAAAATTAATATTTTAATCATAGTTAATTAAAATGAACGGTTGCAGTCACAGCCCTAGAAAAATAATGTATATGTATGGGTCAAAACTTAGGGAGGAGGCAATCACTAGAAAAAATTAGAAATTAAGGGAACATTATATACCAAATGTAATATTATTTCAATAATTGATTCAATGCTTTCTATTCAAATGTGTTGTTGAAAACTTATGTTTTAGATATCAGTTTTTCTTGATATTCATTTCTAGTAGATGAATGTTGTCTTAAATTCTCTTATGAAAGAATTGTTGATTGTCATGATAATTTGATAAAACAAGATCATTTGTGATGACCATATTCTTGTGATTTTGTTGATTGGTCTTTTCAAGGAGAAGTTAAACTCAATCAAACTTATTGTTGTGGGAAATAGTGGTTCTAATAGTATTAAGGTCACACAGGGGTTATACGTGAGATTCTAGAAGGAGTGACTCTATAGCCCAACCGAATAGGAAGGCATTGATCAGGTATTAAATCATACTTACTTTTATTCAAAACATTTACATTTTTTAATTTCAGTTTGAAGATACAAGTAGGATGTAATTGTAGGAAGTATAGGAATTAGGAACAAATAGGAGTTAGAAGAAGCTAAAGAGTAGATAGCTTTATCTCAGAAGCAATCGCCACTTGGAGATAAATATCAAAATTAAAATATAATGTAAAGTATAATATACTATAAAAAGCATCAGCCTAAAGAAGTCAGTTGGTGAATAAGTATACCCGCCTAGGTCCTGTGGAACCTAAAGTGTAGGGAATGAGTAATCCTAAGGGATCTCTCTCTCAGTTGGCCAAGTCAGTTGGGAAGTTTGAACATAAAGCATGGCATGCTTTTAGAACTTTCCAATCTATTGATTTGGGAACTAACAAACCCATTTATGCTTGTACCATGCAATAAATGTCATATTATCACATTATACCTTGCACTGCACCTTAACCCTGGCCCAAATATGGGGTAGGACCAAGGTGTGATGCCTTGGTCCTCACTGCGACCATTTCGCCACGCCATGGTTCTCCCTATTTGGGGCCCAATTCAAACCCTTTTCCCTATCCAAAATTTGAGCGAGAAATCTTTCTTCATGTCAGCCTATGTCAGAAAATGAACATAATTGACGATAGGCAAGTATATAAGGAGGTCTTCCCCTCTCATTTGGATAATAAGGCAAATAAGGCAAGGATACGGGTGAACATGAGGTGAACTACATTCAAGCAATCAAGCATTCAAGCACTGAAGTATTCATCATCAAGCATTTCTAGAGGTCTTCAAGGCTGCATATTTTTCATATTTCCATTGTGGAGAAGCAATACATCAATCGTTTGCAAGCATGTGTGTGTGTTACGGTTTTATCATGTTCATGTCATTTCATAAAATATATGTGATTACATTCAAGAACCAAAGCATCATTATCAGTCATTGCAGATCAAAGGTATACCTTTCCATTGTTTATTTCAAATATTTGGAATATTTCATTCAAGCTTGATTTCAAATTGAGGTTTGACTTAGGCAAACCCTTATTCCCAAACTTTTTTCCACTTTTTTTTGTGTGCAGGAAATGGGTATGGAGTTATACTCTTCAGAATAAGCTTCATTCATAGAGACAAATCAACCCTTTTTGACATGTGAAAAGTCTGGAGGACCGTGGTGCCACATCATGTGGTCCTAGCTTTTTAGGAGCTTTTTTGAGTGTCAAATCCGATTTGGCTTATTCTACTCAATTCTAGGTGCCCAACTCAATCCTGAGTCTGTAGCTCACTTTTTCCACATATTTTCGTTCATTTTTCAGAACTTTACCTATTTTAGCATTTCAACTTACAAAAGGGGAAACCCAAATCAATCCAATCCATTTAGTATTCAATCCTTATTTGATTTATGACTAGATCTAATGGATTCTAACCCTTTTTTGAATGTGAAGGTCCGAAGTGAAAATTGTTTTGGTGATTTCTCCCTTCTATGTTGCAAATTGCCAAAGAATTTTTTCCCCCTTTACAATTCTAGTAAGAATTTTGAGGACAAGTGTTCTAAGACTTTCAATCCCAAATCTGAATAGTTTTGGTAGTCAAACACCCTCACAACTAGAGGACCCTCCACCCATGTCTAGCTTTTAGGTTCTACTTGTTGGAAACTTGAGTTTTGTTGCTTATGTTGTCATTGATTTCAACCTCTCTAGCATTCCCATTGGTGTCACTATGTGTAGTGTTGATGTTGTAGATGGTATGAGAATGAGTGTTCAAATGTTTCTATGATGTATGTTGGTGTTGTTGAGATACTATGAGGGGTTTCCAGAAGGCTAGTGTAGTGGAAGTTTCAATATGCATGAAACATTATTTATATGCAAGAAAGATTTTTTAAATGTTTTAATAGAAGAATGTTGCATTTCTTTGGTTATTGATGATCATGGCCTATGGTTTTGGATATAATATCTATGTTCTATGGATACTGCACTATCATGTTTTCAGGTTCTCAATTATTCAGATGATGTAGTTGGTTGCAGCGAATTGTTGATAGTGATATTGTATGTCAAGACTAGTCTCAAGAATGTTTTACATTTCTCCGCTATGGTGATTCAACTGTTTCTCCTTATAGGCCTTATTCATATGGTTTGTGTTGATTCATTCAACAAGTGAAGTTATGTCATTTTGTGTTCTATGTTTTAGTTGTGGTGGTGGTTGACCGACTTAGGTGGTGTATCTTATTTGGATCATAATACTTGGTCAAGATAAGCATTAGAGGTTGAATTAAAATGTTAATATGGGTCTCACAGTGGCATGTGTAGATCCACATTTATTATTGTGAATTGGGTGATGTGTTTGGTTTATTGGTTAACGTGTTTCATTATTTTTCTATACGTTATACTTGATGTCATCTTTGGTGGATGTTCTTGCATGTGCATTTCATTGGAATCAAATTTGGAAGATGTGTTATGATTTGTTTGGGTCCCCTTTATCTCTTGGAGTGGATCAAATTGTGTATTATTGGTTTGAGAAGCCGACTTTATGTAATTCATGTATACTTTGTTTGTGGCCAACCTAATTGACAATTTTAATGTATAATCTTGTATATATAGGTGTGTGGATGAGTTGATGCATGGAATGTGTCTGGATTTCTGTGAGTTGGATGTGAATGCTATGCAAGCAATAGAAAAGTGAATTTCAATTTGTGATCGTATTTTTCAGTGTGACCGTATGTTGAGACACTGAATGAAGTCATATTTATTTCCATGATATTGTTGGCTTAACACAATGGTTCAAGGATAGTATCATGATCAAGAGATCTTGTTCATTACAATTCATTATTCACTATTCTTATTGGAAGACAATGAGTCCTTTGGCAACTTGTGCAGCTCTTTGTATCTTACCTTGAGATTGTGCATCTCACTATTGCAAGTCCTTTTTATCTTGCCCTAAGGTTGTGTGCCTTAATTTTTCAAGTCAATTCAGGTGCAATGAGCTCCTTGGCCTTCAGCCTAAAACTTTGTAATAAATTATACATATTGTAAGTGTGCTTCTTACTGTGATTTTCCTTCCTTGGGTTTTTCACTTAAATATGGTGTTCTTGTGTGTGTTGTACTTTGTGCTTTCATGTTTCATACTTACAAAGTTAAGTTAATTGTGGTTTGAATTTAAAAGGATTAAAGTAAGTTGTTTAAGGTCTGGACTAATTTACCCCTACCTCTCAGTCATATGGTGTGTTCAACAATACTTATTGTCACAAGTGCACCTTTGTATATATGTTCCATTTTTGTAACTTCTAGTGGTTTCTTGTGTGTGTGATTTTATTTTTGTATCTTATATTGTCATTTATGTATTATTTTAGACTTAATTATCTCACATCTAAATAAATGAATCCATATACAACAAATTAATAGAACCCAAGGTGTTTGACTCTTTTTTATTATAGTTAGTCAACATAGATACCTTTGTATTCATATTCCAATGTTTTATAGAAGAAAGATTGGTTTTAGTTAAACTTCTTGCTAGATTTGTCCATGTCTTTTCCATATCAAACACAATGACTAGTCTCCTAATCCATGTTGATTTTGTGTATAAATAAAAATTTATGTTATAAAAAAATTTATGGGAGATTTGAGCATCATATTTTCAAATTGCTTTTCTATTTTGTTACAAATTATTTAGAAAATATTTTATTATGACATAACATTGGTGCTCATTTAAATATCTTATGTGGACAAAAACCCATTCAATATTAGTGATAAATGGATGAACATTCATTGGTTCTGGGTATCATAGGGTGAGATCCCTTTTCTAAATGATGGTGATCTCATTCAAAGGTTGCAATGGAGCTTCAGTATTTGGTTGTTTCTATCATTTCTAATTTGTGTTATGTGCATGTTTTGGATTGCAATTTGAGTGCAATGTTTGGTTTTAGTATTGACGTGGGTTATATATATATATATTCGTTCCTCAAGCTATATATTTCATCCTTCCATTTAAAAGGTGTTTGGAAGTGTTATTGTTAAGGTAGGGTTTCAAAGTGTGTTGTGTGAGTAGATGTTAATGTGCAATTTCCAAATTGGTTTAAGTTGCTTGTTTCCAATTTTGAGACTATACAATAGTCCAATTTTTATTTACTTTAAATTTAAAATTGTTATTGTTGATGATGACTACCCATAATTAAATGAAATATATCCCTTAGTTGTATAAAGCAACCAATCATGTGAAGTCACATTAGCTGCACAAGTATGGGATCCCCTTGTTCATGACCATTGATCTCACTTTTTTGGGGCTGTTTTGGACACCTTAGCAAAAAGCATGTTGATGTCGTATCATATTTGGTGATGTAGCCCTGAAACCTTTTTATAAGCAGGTGACTTGCCAAGTAAGTTGTATGAAATTGGGAGTGATTCAAAATTTCCACGTAGGATTTTGAGAAGTGCAAAGTTAGGGTGCTCGACTACTGGGTCCTCTCCCCTAATGTGCTCACATTTTTATAAAATAAACATACAACTACAAGGAGCTCAAAATGTGCACGTGCTTTGTAATGAAAAAGATTTATAACATGCCCATGTTATAAATCATGAACATGTTTTGAGCTTTAGTTGTAGATATTATAAAAGACACAACAATTAGGTATTACTATCAAAGGCTTTTACAATATGCTTGCATTATGTTTTAATATTTAATATTACTCTTCCAATTTGAACTAGTCCATACAATTGAAATATATTATCCCATGTGATGCCTAAAACAATTAATTATACTATCCTTCTAGGAAAGTGATCTTAGTACATAAATTCAATCTATCATATATCCTCAACTAGAAGTGAGATTAAGATCAAAACCTCTCCCACAAAACCAATGATACTCCATATAATTTCTTGACCTCCTCTTGCAATGTGTCAAACACCATTTCTTAATTGCAAATGATGGTCAATGTACTATCTATCATGTCAAATATGCAAAAAAGATATCATTTCGTGGTATTGGCTTTTTCTAGATGGATAATTATGCAATCTCGTAATCAATGGTATCTCACTCTAAATGGATGGAACCTACGTTTTGTTGGATCCTTGATTACTCCTAGATGGCTACATCTCTCCCTACCTTTGTTCTAGCTCTCTCTTAGACTAGACCTTTTTTATGCAAGTGTGATTGTGCACACACTAGAAGGTTTGCACAATTTTAGCTTTATTATTTAAAATAATAGTTTTTTAAAATAATAAGGCTAAAATTATGCAAATCTTATAGTGTTTACACAATCACACTTGCTAAAAAAGGCCTAGTCTGGCCATTATGAAATTATTCACGTGATCATTTAGCCCCTGAAGAGGGGAAAACAAGAAAAGAAAGATTCAATGGTTAATATTCAAATAAAACATTCAAAATATAAATTAAACCATTTATACCTTGCTACTTTACCTTCTCCTTCGGATTGAACAATGGATGAAGTGGAATGCGCCCAAATACTCCACTTGATTGGATGATCTCCTTGTTGATATGTGGTTTTCTCTCCAAACGCACAACAAATGGATGAGAGGATGGAATGATGAGTGTTCTAATGGATGGAGGATGTGGATGACTATGCATGCTAAGTGACCAAGGATGCTAATTGACTCTAATGAGGATGTTAAGGGAATGGTTCTAACCTTAAATGAGCAGCATGAGATTACTTGAATATGAGATGAGAAATGAAGGGGAGGAGACCCCAATTTATAGATTTGAAGGGGGATGAGTGGATAGTTGAGATTGAATATGAATTAAGTGTCGATATTGAAGGACGATGGGGACATGGATTGAGAAGACAAGGTGTGGAGACCAAGAGATTTTCCATAAAGGAATTTCTTGTCTCCACACTCCACAAGGTGCATGGGGAAGATATCCTCAAGTACCTTGGGGGAAAAAAAGGAATTTAAAATTCCTTGGGAGAGGGCAATGGAATTAAAAATTCCCAAATAATTGATTGCATGGGAAAAGGAATTAAAACTTCCTTGGGAAGATGAGAGTGCCTAGGAGAATGGGGAATTTTGAAATCCTTGAAATGACCAAATTAGGTGCATTTAAGGTTGGAAGGTAAAGGGGACAAGAGGGGACAAGCCATTTATGGCAATTGGTTGACTTGGTGGCAAATCATGGGGATTAGCCACTAGCAAATGATTAGAAAGGGAGATTAGGAGAATTAATAAGAGATTAGAAGACAAGTGGGGTTTGTAGGAGTATTTGACAAGAGGAGAGAGAATGAGTGGATGGATTAAAAATTTGTAAATAATATTAAGTGGGATTCTAGAATAATTAATTAGGAGAAGTGATTTGTAGGAATCACATGATTTAGTTAATTTATTTGAATTAACTAACTAAAGAGAATTTAGAAGACTTAATTAATTTAAGGACTTTAGAAGAATAGGGAATAATCGATTTATTTAATAAATCAATTATTGGACTATAGTGACAAGATTAATTAAAATAAATTTAATTAATTCTAAGAAGAATAAAGGGGATCATAATTAAATTAATTAATTATGTAGAAAGGATAAATTAATTAAATATTAATTTAAGCGTCTATATTCTGCCCCTCTTTTATGTAGCGATAAAATTGGCGATGGGTAAAAGACAAGAAAGGGAAGCCCCAGCACGAAGACACAGGTGGTATATGCCCCCTCAAGAATTTAACCAGGAATTTTTAACATTTTCGGGGAAATTCTCAAAAAAAGAAGAAAATGATAGAAAAAGAGAGGAAAAGGGGAGATGAGAAAAGAAAATAATGATGGGAGAAGGAAAGGTGTGAAATGGAAGGAAGGCAAGAAAACAAGGCCATGGGGGGCCCTATATAAGCCACACCAGGCCCAAGGAAGGGGCATTGTCACATACACCTTTACAAAATTTAGAGAGCACTTAGCCCTTGGAGAGAAATGGACATTTTTCTAGTGCATGAGCATCACACTGAGAGAGTGAAACGCCACCAGCGACTGACCGAATATGGCCCACTAGTATGTACCCCAACTCCACTTTGTGATTTTGTAGGTTAGGTTATTTATTAGGAATATTTAATAAGCTAGAAATTTGGTGGGTAGGAGATGTTGATTGCCATATCAGCGTCTCCATAGGGGGTCAATGTTTTCGCAGGCAACTAACGCTTATGTAGGCATTGAAAGGGAAAAAAAGGGAGAATCAATGCAAGCACCAGCGACCAATGCAAGTGCAGGCGTCGATTGGCGCTGAAGGGGGGTCAAAGGGGGCAGAGACTATGCTTCAACGTCTCTTCCTGTGGTGCGACACATGCGCCATGGCTTCAATGTCTCCACCGGAGGGGATCAACCTCTCCGTCAAGGAGGCTAGGGAGGATAAAATGAGGGATAGGAAGGGGACAAGAAGGATTCAAGGTGGTGCATAGTTGCCCCTGGGATGGTGTGGGATAGACATAGGCTAAGATAGGCTAGCATAGGGTAGGATAAGAAGGCTAATGAAGTGAATTGATTGGTTGTAGGAGGAGGAAAGACCGCTCACATCACGAGAGCACTAGCCTTCAACCATGAGGTTGTACAGATAGTTGAGAGCAGATGAAAGAGAGATCCTGAGCACAGTGGGTCTCGAGTTTGTTGAGAAATGGCCCCGGATTAGGTCTCACACTTCCATGATGATACCCTTAGTGGAGCATTGGGATAGCAAGGCATGCACCTTCCACCTGTTGACTAGGGAGGCTACCATTACACTGTTAGATGTCTAGAGGATCTTGAAGATCTCTATCCGAGGCATGATTCCTGAGTAGTCTCAGTGGAGGATATTATTACTTGCAGCAAGTGTGCGAGTATGGTTCGCTACCTATGGATGGGATGTGGATGCACCTGGGATAGGCCATGCAGATCAGACATATTTCGTGTCTAGTGTTATTCATATGTGGTTTGATCAGTCGACGGATTATGCCAGACCTCAGTGGGCATGGATTTTCTATTGGCTAGGCTCATTATGCATGTATTATATGTTGGAAGGTTGTGTGCAATATTGTTGGGGAGAAGTGATGCTCAGACAGTTGTACCATGACATGCATCTATGTCTTTATCAGGATTACCGAAACCTCAGCACAAGGGTTACATAACTTTATATTTGGGTGTGGAAGCATATCTTGATGACGCAATCGATAGGGAGACAAGAGAGGAGGCGATGGTTCCCTTATGTGGACAGGTATAGGGGGCTCCTACACTATCATAGGGTAGGGGCTATGCAGTACTGGAGGTGCATTTTTGACAAGATGATGTTCTTTTGCTGGCACCCATTCATGGATAGCAAGTGGTAGCGAGGCGATTGGCAGTTGGCCTGGGCGCAGATACAGTGTTGTTTATTTAGCAAATCTATATATGTGATTGAGCACTACACACCACACAGGGTGATGAGACAGTTTGGGTAGGTTCAGGATATAGTCATCCATGAGAGGCTATATTCATGGATTAAATGAGAGGGGTAGGAAGTGGGACCATTGGAGGTATGGAGCAGCCGGGATACTGCCAATAGGATCACATGGAATGAGTGGTTGCAGGAAGGAGAGGATCTAGGTTGCACAAGTGCATATACCTACTAGTGGGAGGCCCATAGGCTAGGTAGACTGAGTGTACCAGGTGTGTTGAAGGAGGATGAGCTATGACCCTTAGTAGATGAGGTAGTAGGGGGAGAGAAGAATGGGTAGTTCAATAGAGCACTAGCAAGGGGAGGAGCGGTACAGAGGTAGAGGCAAGGAGGAGCAAGGAGACAGAGGAGAGGAGGGAGGGGAGGATAGTTCATGCCTCAGGTAGAGGTAACATTACAGGTATAGCCACCAGCAATACAGATTGGTGGGGTGGGCGCAGAGGAGGGAGGAGAGGAGGGTCGGGAGACCATGGATATTCCTGATATACAGGTATAGGGACAAGTGTCGGTATAGGCAAGAGGGGTCTCACAAGAAGAGTATGACAAGGTGGTTAGGGAGAAGGATGGTGAGATGGAGAGGGAACGGAGATTGGAGGAGGAGCTATTAGGGATGGATTCTACGAGGGGGAGGATCGAGGGCCTTGAGGACGAGGAGGTGGGAGTTGACAGGGCCAGAGAAGACAGCCCAGAGTCAGAGGTGTCCTAACTGACTAGGGAGGCGGATGATCTGAGGGAGAGATTACAAATAGCCTTGACAGAGGTCTCACATCTATGGCATGAGAGGGACGAGTCTAAGAGACTCTTGGAGGAGGCACAGAGTGGGCATGCCATCTCACAGATGAGAGCAGAGTTGGAGAGGATGGATGATGAGTTAGAGGCACTTTTTGATTGATTGAGTAGGGTAGAGGTAGATGTGGTGAGGCTACAAAGTGAGATTGATGTTGTGTGATGGATGTTAGAGCTTGTAAGTCTTGTATAGGTATTTGTTGATGTCATGGCGGGACAACAGCGGGCAGAGAGATTAGTCTGTGAGGCCCAGTATTATAGGGACCTATACCATCAAGCCATTCCAGGAGACCAGTGGGCACCTTCATATGCAGAGAGCGCCCGATCTCAGAGGACTCAAAGTCACCAGTCAAGTTCCTCCATGGGGATGAGGGTACCACATCCACCAAGGGGGCCCTCAGGATTAGCAGTAGGGGCAGGTGATCAGGAGAGCACAAGATAGTGCTCTAAATGTATTTGACAAATTATTTTTTACCCTTCGAGGATTATATCATTGTACTCTGATTTCACACATTCAGATTTTTTAGTAATACATATGAGATGTGATTTTGGTGGTGTATGAATGTATATGGACTTTATTATGGACTCTCATGGACTTTGATTTATTGTTTGACTATACTATGGATGATGATTTTATGATATGATGACATGTTGACGCATATGATCGGACTTATTTGTGATGCAAGATGGATGATTATGAGATGTTCATATGCATGTGTTATATATGATGTCGCTAACATGTTTGTGGATGCAGGATGCATGTGTATAATATATGCCTATATGGTATGCATTTTTATTTTTTTGTGTGTTTATGATGATGTATATGCTATGGTGTAGTGCAGATGAATATGATATGTATGTATGTGATATGTAATGGTATAATAAATGCTTCTAATAATGAAATGCACCTAAAATGATAAGTGAATGAATAATATATAGTGAATGTGATAACCGAATGGTATGTAACTAAATGAATGTAGGATGCACTAATGTTCGATGTGATGTAATGAAAACCCTTATTTAGCCACTAAAAAATAACAAGCCAAAATTGTGTGGCTGATTGATGACTTACATGACCATTCGCGTAAAAAATTAATGTTTGAATGGGATCCTATTTCATGCACCTAAGATGTAATGATTGCAGCACTACATGAGATACTAATGTTTGAATGGGATTTAATTAAACTTACATTAGTATTTATTATGAACCTAAAATGTGATTTTACTTAAAATGCCAATGTGAATGGAGATGTGTGAAAATAATGCAATGATATGATAATACAACTATATGATAAAAATGATAATAATAATAATGTAAAATGATAATGATAATGCAACTATATGATAAAAACGATAATGATAATGATAGTGAAACTATATGAAAATGATAAGTATGTACAAATAATACAAATCAGCATGATAATGAAAATGAATGACACGGTTTCAAAAAGTGCCCCTGATGATAATGATTAATGCAAGTGAAATTATTTTTAGGACGTGTCAACCATAATACAATGATATAGGACCAGATAGAAGAAAGGAAGATGTGAACAAATTGAGGTCTCCAAAATGCATGGATGCAATGGGTGAATAAATAGAGATGAAGAGATTTTGTTGTTGTGCATATGTGGAGAGAAACCTAGTTTTGATGTTTCCAAGGATGATCTACACCACTGATTATAGGAATCTGGATGTTGTGAAAATCCAAGGCATGGACTGACTCTCAGACAATAGGCATCCCTTTCACACAACTATGTAAACACCATATAGATGTAGATACATGGTTGTAGGTTAGTGCAAGAAAAAATCTCAAACATGCCATACCACAAAGACATGCCCCAATATACACCCACCTAAAACATTGCAAGATATAGAATGATCTTGGCAGTTGTAGATAGGAGTAGTCATAGGACAAAATGATGCAAATCAAAGCAATAGAAAAATCATGCAATCAAAATGCAAAAGGCCAACTGACATCTCTTGCCAAGAGTAGGACTTAAGATTATGGATAAACTGTTGGACACGGGAAGGATGCATCCCAATGGGAAGGAGTACGTGAGAGGACTAAATAGGAAATAGAGCAGGTGGTAAGGACATATGCATGCAGATGTGGTGTTGGGTGCAAATACTTGTTTAGGCTCATTTGGATGAGTTCCTGGACAACGCACAAGTCAAGAAGAAGCTCGAGCTCAAAAATAGGTGGTTAAGCTTAGTGTGATGGGCGGAAATCTCGGGCTAGTGGGATGAAATCTCAATGTCGAGAAAATGATGTCTCAACCTTGCATTTACATGAGGTTACTATTTATAGTAAGTTATCATTTAAGCACAAAATGTTGCGAAATTCTCCTAGAAGCTTTTGGTTGGTTATATAAGCATGTCAGTAAAGTTTCGTCACAAGATCAAAACTTATTTTGAAGATATTAAAGTTTCCATTTTGGAGGGGTGCGATTAAAGGTTTAAACTTAATTTTGGGGACTTTAGACCCTATTAAATTACCTAAAAAGTGGTCATAAATGGTGTAGCATTTATGAGGTGATAGATCACTTTGCGATCTTTTTGGTGCTTCAAACGGTTCATCAATTGGACACACGGTTCGCAAGTTATGGCCTCTAGAAGTTTATACTCGTGAAATAGAAAATATAATTTGTATCGAACACATAAATGAGTTGTAAAAGAGAGCGACAAGTGTTGATGTGTGTTTTAACACATCGTAGGGAATCTGGATTGGAGATAAGGTCAGCTATATTTTATTGGGTGGTTTTAGCTCATGGTTTTGTAATACCGTTTGATGGTTTCTTGTATTGTATCTCCTATATATGAGGTGTGTGAGATAGAGGTTGTGTGTAAGAGTCTTATGGCTATTGAGTTACCTTTGAATCTTTGAATAGTGGCACTCCTACAAAGATATTTCTCTGCAAGTATATTGTAATTTGTTTTTTATTGCTAAATAATATATTGGGAGGCTTTTGGGTGTGGGGTTTTTCTCTCGAAATGGTTTTCCCCACATAAATCACTATGTTATGGTTTGAATATTCTTATGTCTATTTATATTTTATGTAACTTTTGTGATGATCTATAAAAAAATCTGCATTACCCTCCTCTCAAGGTTAGTGTAGGAATTTGTTTCGCTACTTATCTTCCTTACAAGTGGTATTAGAGCCTGATCACCTTTGGTTTTAGTTGTGGATTGGGTTTTTTGAACTAATCCATATTTGAGTGGGAGCTTGTGCAAAAGACACTTTTTGATCTTGTAGGAATTTTCAGATGACAAGTTTGTCAGGGAGAATAGAGGTGGAGAAATTTAATGGAACGAATTTTGAGATGTGGAAGTTGAAGATGGAAGATTTGCTAATAGATCGAGATCTATGGGATGTTGTTGATGTGAATGTCCAAAGACCCTCAAATCCTACTACGGTGGCTTAGTATGATGTTATCAACCAAAAAGCCAAGGGTCTAATCAGACTCTGTCTGGAAAACTCTATTCTGATCAATGTCCATAAAGAAAACTCTGCAAAGAAGCTATGCACTAAGCTTGGTGAAATGTATCAAGCAAAATCTTTATTAAATCAAATTTTCTTAAGGAAGAAATTGTATTCCTTGAAGATGGAAGAGGGTGGACGAATTGTAGACCACCTAGAAGCTGTCATGCCCTAAATTTTGGGGTCATGCCCAAAATTTAGGGCAAAAATGGAATTTTTTTTTTTTTAAATACTAATTAATTAACAAAGTTCGCTAACCCGACATGCATTAACATGGTTGCCATATCTATATTCGAGCTAACTCTGATACTAAACTAAGTAACAAAATTAATTAAAATTAATTAAATCAAACTCATTAATAAATAGTAGATGAAGATAAATTTAATCTCCAATAAGACTATATAGTCTAAAATCCATTTTTAAATCAATAATAAAAATAATTGATTAAAGTGTCATTTAATTTAGATAATTAATTTACACGGGCAAAATTAATTACGGGTAGCTATTAATTGACTTTAGAAAGCTAATTAAAAATTATTTTTCTAGCATCCATTCTAACCTCAAAATGAAAGGTGCTTAAATTAATCCCTTTTAAATCCAAACTTAAAAGTAAATACTCTAATTAGATTAACTAGGCACAATTAAGAATTTACCATACTAACAAATTTTAAAATATAAGATTAGGCTTTATTCTTTAAAATTTTCCCCAACTTCCTATTAAATATCATATATGGGTATTTAAATATTTGCATCTACATAAAAATACTTACCCAAATATATATATATATATATATATATATATATATATATATATATGGGTAAGTATTTTTATGTAGATGCTAATATATATATATAAGCCTTCATAAGAGATTTCCCAACTTAATAGTAATTAAACCCTTCAAACCCTAATTAGGGATTTTCAATTATAAAATGGCCCAAATCTAAAAGAGTTACCATTTTATTTTTTTTATTTATTACCCTAGCCTTACCCAGGCTAGGGTTTAATATATTTTTTTTTTTTGCTTAACACTATGATGCAAGGCCAAGTTGAGGGAGATTTAGCGGCGCAATGGCTGATCAAGGAGAGGCGGGGGTTTCTTGGAGGCGGCTCGGCCATGGCCGCCCACTGTGCATTGCACAGTGTTCGGCCTTGCCGCCCACTGTGCAGCGCACAGTGTGCGGCCCCGCCGTCCACTGTGCACTTCACAGTGTGCAGCACCACTGTCCATTGTGCATTGCACAGTGCGCGGCTCCACCAGCCACTGTGCATTGCATAGTGCGCAGCTTGCCTGCCGATCACTATGCGATGCACAGTGCTTGGCCCCTTTCCCCCACATTTTTTTTTATATTTTTTTTTTTTTTTGTTTATTTAATATATATATATATATTCCAAAATATTTTACATGCAATTTTTTTTTTAAAACAAAGAACAAAGGTAATTCATTAAGTTAAATAAATCTATATGTATATTTCTATATATATATTTACAATTTCATACATATATATATAGGTTTACATCTTCATTTGTTTTGCAGGGTATTTTTATGATATGTTTTATATATAAGTATATATAAATATATACATGAATTCTACATTTATATAAATACATATATATTTATTTATAACTTATACTATTATTTCTTTTCTTAAAATAACATCGAAATCATGGAAGATTCTAATTTACAATTGTAGGAAAGGAAGTGTAGTAATAAGTCTGTTTAATGGAAGGATATTTTCCAGAACTATATTGTACTTTATTCTTTAACAGGAAACAGAATTATAAAATTTATTTTTAATCTACAATATGCATGCAAATCTAGTTAATGCCTTTCCTATTTATTTTTATTGTAAATGCCTAAAAATGGAATAAATTTCCTGCTATACTATTTATCATAACACATCGGATATATTTTTATTTTTTTTTTGAACATAGGGAATACTAATCTAGGAATCAATTATTCTTTTCTACAATAAATACATTTACTAATTCTGCAATTTCTACTGCAACTGAATAGATATTTTTATTTAAAATCTAACAACAACTACAACTCAACTTTCTGCAATTAAAATGAATACAAATTTACCGATAAAAGAAAAACACAGAATTAAATAAAACTGATTTTCATATTACAATGACTATTGCATGCAATTCAAAGGTATTTCTTTTCAAATAGAAGATATGGATGTATCTAGTTATTTTACAATCCTAAAGATATTCTGCAAAATTTACAAGATGTTTCTTTATTTAAATACAATAACAAATCTCATGTCTATATTTCAAATTTACAACTTGCCTCTCATTTCAACAAATGAGGGTATATTTCTCCTTTTAAAACTAATAATTATAACTGCACATAAATTTCTGCAACAATAATTCCTGCAACTTTTCACTTGTCCTATTTTTTTCTCCCCACAATCCTGCATAATAAATCACAAATATGATCATGGAGTGCTCACCTCCCAGCCTAAGCTAACTTGTAGCCACCCCCGAGCTCGGAGAACCAAGCCCTAGATGGGTAACAAACATGCAAACACATAGAAGACAGAAAACACACAGACTTCAAACACACTCCCAACTTGGCTACACTGCACCACACTTTGGTGATGACGTTTTTAAGGGTGGTAGTGGACCAATATCCTGAGGAGAACTGCAAGTATGGAAAACATTGAGCCACCTCAAGGCACAACAAATACATCAAGAATTTCAACCCCTTATTCCTTATGCCCCCCAAGGCATTCTAGCCTTATATCCCTCCTTATGACCCCCATTGCACAAACAGGCCATGCAGCAAGGGTCACACAAAAATCCCTTGTGATTGCTCTCAAAACGAGAGTCTCTCACTCGAGGGTTGTCACTGCTACCACCCACAAGATCCTCCTCTCTCCCAAGAGTAAGAGGTCTTGAAAACTCCCAAAAAAACACAGACAAAACATAATGCAAAATACCAAATGAAATTCCCAAAAAGGACATACAAGAGAACAGAGTTCTTACACCAACATACCTTCAAAACACATGCAAATAGAAGTCATCTAAAGAAGAATGTAACCAACCTTAATCTGCCCAAAGGTAGGATAGTATTTGAGGAAGAGCTGCCCAATTCCATGGATCTTCTTCTTCTACCCTTAGCCAAGTTTTCTATTCAAATCTATTCTATTTTTTTTCAAAAATTCTCGTCTCCAAAAATGGAGAGTCGGTGATTACCCTCAAATTTTCAAATTATTTCTTAAGAAGATCATTCTCCCAGTTCTCACAAGTTTCTAAAAACTAAAGAGGAAGGTAAGACAGAATGGGAAAGATAACTCTCATTCGAATAGGAAAGTTTACAACTAGGTTCAAACTTCTAATTTCAATTTTCGCACAACTCAGAAAAGTCAAATTTTAGAATGTCTAAAAGGTCACTTAAGAGTATAAACTTGCCTAAAATTACCCCTAACCCTTAGGTATACCTTATGGGCTTTAGGAAACCTTATTAAACTACCCCTAGGTGTCCTTTTATCCCCTTTTAAACCCCTCTGAAGTTAATTTTTGGGTCAAACTTAAGTTGACCATCCCAAAGATTCTTTACCCAAGGCATTTTATGGAAATCACATCACATTAATTGAAAAGCTATAGTTAAACAATTCCCACCAAGAGAATATTTTAAAAATTCAAACATAAATCCACACGTGTCAAGTGACACAAAGAAAATACTTTTACAAACTTATACATGAAATCGTGTCTCTTGTGGCTTTTACATAAATCAATTAAATGACACTTAACACACATGCATCACTTACAGTTAAGAATAAAATACAACACAAACGGGGTGTTGTCTCTCCAAATAGACAAACCCTGGTTTTACGAACATACAAAGGTCTAGGTTTGGTTCTCCGTAATATTTCCATGGTCACATGGATAATTCCTACGCAACTCAATTTACACATTAGTACTTCCAAATAATCTCATATAATATAAAACACCTGAATAATAATGCACTACAAACACTCTGCATACAATATACATTTATCAACCAATACATCTTTCATCCAAATAACTCCACATAGCAATTATCATCATTCACATAATTTTGATCCATTCATTAACACATGCATTCCTATTTCTATCATCATAGTAAAGTCCTGCAAATCCAATAATGACATACCTCCTCTCAAATTTATCCTATTCTAGGATCATATGGAGTTCTGTATCTATAAAGCATATATTTAATGAAGCATCCATATTCATAAATGTTACCCAATCACATAATCATATAAGTTCTACATCCAGACATAGCTGACATACATTAAATCAAGACTATCTAATCAATGGATCTTTTAGGATTTCAAATTCATAACATATCAAAATGTACACCACAAGGCGCAATAACTCTATAACTTGGTTCAATACCTTTCTCACAAATCTATCTGCCCAACACAGTCCATTTTATTGAATTATAACGCATTTATTAATAGCGTCAAACATGGTCAACTAAGTTAATCAAAGCTTGGTTTGGGGAAGGCCTTATAGAAGCATTCAATATTTTGGTGGCTCTATTGATATATGTCGGTGTTAAGATGGACGAAGAGGAGAAATGCCAGATCTTGCTTTTTTCTTTACCTGATTCGTGGGATTCTCTTGTTATGGCTATCGATAGTACTTCTATTGTTTTGAAATCTAAAGATGTGGTGGGTGCCCTACTTGGTGAAGATATACAGACGAAGGTATCCATCAATTCAAAGGAATCTCTAACTATTCGTGGAAGACCTAAGGAGAAATGAAAGAAGAATGAGAAGCGCGATAAGTTGAAATCCAAAGGGAGATCAAAATCTCCTGGAGAATCCAAATTCATTTGCTAGGATTGTGGTAAATCAAGTCACTTTCGTAAGGACTGCAAAGAACAAAAGAAGAAGAAAAAAAAAATTTGATTCTGATTCTAAGTCCGAGAAGGAATATGGTGATGCATTCACCGCAGCTTTGGCGATTCATGCAAGTAATGATGCCTAGTTAATTGACTCGGGTGCATCTTTTCATATGACTTCCAATGGAGATTGGTTTTCTGAATATGAAGAATTTAATGGATCTAAGGTGTAGTTGGGTGATGATTCACATTTAGACATTGTTGGTCGAGGTAAATTTAGAAACAGGTTTATTTATGGTAGAATAAAAAGGATTAATGGTGTGTTTCATACCCCTGGATTAAAATGAAATCTATTATTTGTAAGCAAACTGATAGATGTAGGTGTGTAGGTAGTATTTTCTAAAGAAGGATGTAATATTATTAAGGGTGTTATGGTAATTGCTAGAGGTTTCAAGTTCGGCAATTTGTATAAACTAGATGCATACATTGTTGAGTGTAATAGCGCTTCTGTAAAAAGTAAATCTATGGAAACTTCATTGGAAGATTTGAGGGTTTCACCTTTAGCAGATGGAAATAGATTTTGGGTACCTAAGGGTGCTCTTTCTTCTAAAGAAAAATTACCTGCAGAGAAGACTATGTTATGGCACTGGAGGCATGGCCACATTGGAGAAAAAGGTCTAAGGACCTTGAGAAATAAAAACTAAAGTTGTTGAAGGTTTGAATGATTGTAATCTTGACTTTGATTTATTGAGCATTGCATTTATGGAAAACAAAATTGTATTCAGTTTTACTTGAGTTCTCGTAAAACTTGTGGTGTTTTTTATCTTATTCATTATGATGTGTTTGGTCCTATGGATGTTCCTTCGATTAGAAAATCCACATATTATGTTTCATTTATTAATGATTTTAGTAGAAGGACATGGGTATATTTTTTAAAGAGTAAATCTGAAGTTTTTAGTCGATTTAAAGAATATAAAGAAATGGTTGAGTTGCAGACTAGAAGGAAAATTAAATGTTTGAGGACTAATAATGGTGGTGAATTTTTCTCTAATGATTTTGATAGATTTTGTAAATATTGTGGCATTAACAGATAGAAGAGAACTCTGTATTCTCCACAACAGAATGGAGTTGCAGAAAGAATGAACAGGACACTAATGGAGAAGGCTAGGAGTATGTTGAGTGGTGTTGGTCTAGAACAAAAATTTTGGGCTAAAGTTGTTGCCACTACTTGCTACCTAATTAACAGGTCTCCTACATCATCTCTTGTTGATAAAATACCTATGGAAGCATGGTCGGGTCATAAGCCTTCATTGAGACATCTTAGAGTTTTTGATTGTGAGGCTTATGCACATGTGCCAAAGGAGAAGTGGACAAAGTTGGAGATCAAGGTTGTGAATTGTATCTTCATCGAGTACAGTTATGGTGTGAAATGATACAATCTTTGGGACCCTACTACACAAAAGGTAATTCATAGTAGAAGTGTTATTTTTAGAGAAATTAAGTCTCCTCCTATTACATTGCAGCCAGAATAGACTAAAATGGAAGATGTGATTAAATTCCCTTCTACACCTAAAAGAGTTGAATTGAGACCCCTAGATAGGCAAGAAGTTGAGGAGAGCTCATCTAGTTCTGAATCTTCAAAAGAGGAGAAAGAACCTCCAACTCAGGTTGTTCGAAGGTCTACAAGGCATAGATAACCACCTGAAAGGTATCCACCTGATGATTGGATGAACCAAAATCTACAAGGTCTACAAGGCATAGGCAACCACCTGAAAGGCTTAGAATACTAATTTGGATGAACCAAAATCTGTAGAAGAGGCATTAGGTATTAATGATGTAGAATCCTGGAAGATTGCTATTGAAGAAGATACGACAGCTTTCAAAAAGAATGATACATGGGATCTTGTACCATTGCCTGAAGGATTGAAACTTGTTGGTTGTAAATGGGTGTTCAAGAAAAAGATTGGTTTAGATGGAGGCATTGAGAAGTATAAAGTGAGGTTGGTTGCAAAACGCCACTCTCAGGTTGAGGGTGTTAATTATGGTGAGATATTTTCTCCTATTGAAAAAAAGACATCCATTAGATTTTTGCTTTCTATTGTTGTTTCTTATGATTTAGAGGTTGAGAAAATGGATGTGAAAACTGCTTTCCTTCATGGTGATTTGGAGGAGGATATTTATATGACACAAGAAGAGCACTATGTGGTGAAAGGTAAAAGTAATTTAGTCTGCAAATAAGAGAAATCTTTGTATGGCCTCAAACATAGTCCTAGGATGTGGTATGATAAATTTGATACATATGTGTTGAGTTTGGGATTTGAACATTCTAAATCAGATCATTGTGTTTATTATAAATCTAATGGTGATAATTTTTTGTACATTACATTGTATGTTGATGATATGTTATTCATTGGTAAAGGGAAAGGTATGATTTTAGAACAAAAGTTTTAGCTCGCTACTAAATTTGAAATGAAAGATCTTGGTGTAGCAAAGAACATTCTTGGGATGGAAATTAAAAGAGATAGAGTGGAAACAAAGCTACGGCTAGGCCAGAGTAAGTATGTGAATACAATGTTAGATAGGTTCAACATGCAGTTTTGATGACTTACAAAAGCATTGGACTACAATCCAAAAAGAATGAACTGTGAAAATAACATCTCCTAATGCTTGATACAGTTCTAGTTAAGCACAGATGTATGCCTTGCAACACCAAAAACCTTTTGTTGAATGATATATCACTTATTCACAAATAAACCTTCCTCTGATAATGCAAGCATAACCATCGATACCATCCCATCCCATCGATATCAAAATTACATGAATAAGTCACCTATAAATATAGATCATCAACCTTATGATAAGGTCAGCTAAACCCTAAACCCATAAACCCATAATTACAAAAATTACATCACACGATATAACTGGACCAATATTATGCTTTACATTACATAGCATGAACCTAAATCAAATTCCCAAACAATTATATCTGCTAGAAATCACACTAAGACCAATCTCCAACACATTTCACTAACCGGTAGAAACCCTCAGTCCAATAACACACAATATCTAACCAGATCCAAATAGGACCACCATATCAGCACGCCAGCTAATGCGAAGCCACAAAACAATTGGTACGTGATCAAGAAACACCTTCAGCACATTAGAAACCATTTCCATAAGCCAGACCCAAATCATTGAACCATAACATCAAAATCGCTAACCAGTAGAGTTAACTGGTACCAAGAAATACCAACCGAGAAGATAAGCGATAGCTTCCGGAGCACCAAATCATGAACCAAATGAATATGACAAGAATATAACCATCCTGAATAACCTTCCAAAACCAAAACTAGGGATCTGATCATACTGAATCAGAATCATAGCCAAAACCAATATAAACACCAAGTCTAACTAGGATACGTCCAACCGGGATAGCAGAACCATATCCAACCAAGATACTATGTTGACATCAATGACAACACTTGACCAAATCCATCATATTTCCAACAATCTCCCCCTTTGGCATTTATGCAATGCTAAATATGGAAAACATCCAAGTGCCAAGGAATGCCAACAATCTCCCAAAGACTAATCTGAAATATATCTCCCCCTTAGACTAACAGTTTTTCACATGAACACCATCTCCTATAAAGATTAATTGTTTTTTACATGAACACCATCTCCCCCTTTTACATCAGATTGGCTCAGTTCCACCAGAATTTTTGCAGAACTATTTCTCTTCCCTGGATGGAGAGGAGGCGGAGTCCGATGATATGGATGCATTTCATCCATAAATTTCCTCTCATGGAATGTTAGAGGTCTTACCGACCTCTCCAGAAAGTATATTGTTAGACATACTTTGAAAAAGTTGACTGGCATTGATATTCTTTGCCTTCAGGAAGTTAAGGTTTCTGGTTTTTTGCTTGCTTCGGCGTGTCGGTCTATCTGGCCTGCCAGTCATATGTTTGGTACTACCCCTGAGCCTGGGTGTGGTGGAGCTGTCACTCTTTTGTCCCCATGATGGCACTCCTACGTGGTCGACCATGGGTCTGAACCCACGCAATGGCTTGTCTAGATTTTGTTTAATATTGATAATCATTCTTTCGGAGTAATTAATGTTTATGCCCCGAATGATGTTGTGGAGCGCTCATTACTTTGGCGATGGATTGCTGACTCACTGCCAGTTGCCACTTGGATTTTATGTGGGGACTTCAATATGGTTGAGATGGCTTGTGATAAAGATGGCATCCTGCCCTTTAGATGGGCAACTGGCGAGCACGAGGTGTGATTCTACATGCGTAATAAATAGGGGCTTTTTGATCCCAATATGGGCCGCCGCCATTCTCATTCTTCCTGGCACACCTGGTGCAATTTCAGGGCTGGTTCTGACAGAATTTTTAAGCGCCTTGATCGTGCCATGATCTCAGCACAATCTTTTTTCTCCTTCGCCAGCTCCTCCCTTCCAGTTTAGCCGTTAATGGATGTGACATTATCTGATCACTTTCCCATTAGTTTTCGCATTGAATGGGAGACACATCAGCCTCACGCATGCCGAACACAATTCTTCCTCAACACTTCTTTGCTTGGTCATAAAGCCACTCTGGCCCACATTCGCAAAGTTTGGAACTTGGAGTGTAGGCTAGCTCATAATACGGGCTGGATTAGGTGGTGGAACAATGCCATCACCCATATCGTGCATTTCTTGCGCATTTATGGGCGCCAGCTGGCCATCTTTCACCGGCGGTCTTACAAGGCAACCACTACCAATCTGCTTTTTGCTAACCAGGCTTTAGTGGCTAGCCCTTTTCCTCCAACTTTGCAAGCTAAAGTTGCAAAATTACGACACAAAAAGCAAGTTGCAGACAATTATACCACTAGAGGCACGCAAATCAAGGCTCGTTTACACTAGCTCAAAGTTGGTGATCGTGCCTCTAAGGAGTTTTTCTTAGCTTTGCATGCCAGGCACTCCTCTCCAAGCATTAAAAAGATCAAAGATGGTGTACAAATCCTTTCGGAGCTGCCGGACATTCTGCAGGCTTTTGTGTGTCATTATGAGCAAGTCTTCACTGCCCAAGACCCCACACCTGAGCACCAGTAGGCCTTGCAAGATTGCCTTGCTGTCGTACCACATAGGCTATCTGCAGCCCAGAAAAAATTTTGTGACCAGTTACTTACTCTGAAGGATCTGAAAGAGGCATTACATTCCATGGCTGATGATAAAGCCCCAGGCCTTGATGGCTTTCCCTGTGAATTTTACAAAGCTCTCTGGGACTGTGCGGGTCCCGACTTGTTTTAGGTTTATTTAGAGGCTTTTCATTCTAATTCTCTAGGAGAGCTAATAAATAAAGGAAATATTAAGTTCATACCTAAATCCGGTGATCTTGAGGACATTTGCAATTGGTGGCCTATCACGCTCCTCAATGTTTCCTACAAAATTATTGCTAAAGCTCTTGCTTTAAAAATCCATCATCTTTTGCCTCTCATTGTGTTTCCGGAATAGACTGGATTTATCAAATCCAGGTATATTCTAGATAATATCATTGCCATCTGGGAAGGCATGGAGTGGGCTCGGTGCTCCAACCAGAAGGTTGTTTTCATCAAAATTGATTTTGCTAAAGCCTATGATCGTATTGAATGGCCTTTCATTCTTGCCATGCTGCAAGCTTTGGGTTTTGGCCCCAATTTTATCTAGTCTATTCGAATGCTCTTTGCGGATGCCTCGGCTTGTATCACCATCAATGGTCGACAGTCTTCAGCCTTTGGCCTCTTCCGCTCTATTCAGCAGGGTTGCCCTTTAGCTCCCTCACTGTATGTGCTTGCCGCTGAAGGGTTTGGTTATCTATTAGCTAATGCTGCATCTTTGTAGCGTGTTAAAGGCATTTCATTGCCTAATTCTCAGTTGCAATTACTCAATGGGCACTTTGCGGATGACTCTTTTCTCACTCTCTTGGAGGAAGAGGAGACTATTCGTGAGGCGCTCAAGTGCCTCAATATATTTTGTCTTGCTTCAGGCTCCGCCATTCAGTGGCACAAGACGCTTTGTTACCGGCAGTCTATTCTGCCTTGTCCTGCTTTGCTGCAACCCTATGGCTGGAAGTGGATTGGGCCAGGCGAAACTTTCCACTTTTTGGGCATTCCTTTTGCCTTTCAAGCCTCCCCAGCGGAGCTTTGGCAGGTTGTGCTTGCTCGGGTGGAGAAAAAACTGGCTTATTGGGTCACCAAGCCTTTGTCTTTGGTGGGGAAGTTCCAGATTTGTTCTAAAGTTCTAGCCGCTACTCATGTTTATTATTCCTCTTGCTGGCTGCCTTCTAAAGTTGCTTATAGCAAGCTTGAAAAATTACTTCAGGACTTTCTTTGGGCTTCCTCTAATACCCACCATGGATTCCATCGTGTCACCTGGGATTTATGTTGTCTCCCTAGGGACTCTAGAGGCTTGGGTTTGTTGTCCACCCAGAGACAAGGAATTGCCTTATGTGTCAAATGGGTTATTCGCACCCTTACGGGTGATGAGGCTTGGAAAATTGTTCTTCGCCACTGCATTCAGTTTGGTTTCCCTGACAACAGACCGGCCTGGAAAGGAATTGGCCTCTAGACCCTTCTGGTTATGAAAGAACCGGTTCAGATAGTTGGTACGTTTGTTACCAAAAGCATTTGGCATGCCTTGGAGTCTGTTAAACCCTGGCTCCAATGGTTTGGCTCCGGCTTTCGGGACAGGCTCTCATTGAACCAGCACAATGTGTGGTGGTTGCCCCTGTTTGCCAGAAACGGCCAGCCCTTGGCCAAAGTGCCCTGGCTCAAAGCTCTCAGATTTCATAAGAAGGGTATTCATACTCTTCATCAGCTTTTTTTCAGACCTGCCATGTGAATCATGAAGTGGGACGAGTTTCGTGCTTTGTATAGTTTTCAAAACCAAGACCAGGCTACTTTTGATGGTTTGGTGAGTGCTATCCCAGATGAGATGCTTCATAAAATTGGTATTCATGGGCCCAAGCCTTGGTGGAAAGACTGGAAATGGTACCCAGATACTCCTTTGAGAAACTACAAGCCTCGGCTTGGTTACAGGTGGCTATCGCCTCACTTTCCCATGATCCAGAGTCTGAATCAGAGGTGGTTACTTCAATCTCCTGAGCCTGTTTGGCGTAAAAGATTTGCCAACACTTGGTCTACAAGTGTTGAGCCGAAGCTCACCCATTTTGCCTGGTGCATTCTTTTCCAAGGCTTACCTATGGGCTCTCGGCTTGTTCATTTGGGGGTTCCGGACCCTCGGTGCCCGTTTTGTGGGCAGTCTGAGACTTTTAAGTATCTCTTTTGGTTTTGCCCTAGGGCCCAGCAATATTGGAACTGGATACATGATTTTTTCTGGCCATTTTGATCGGAGCCGTTCTCTTGGCACATGATTTTTCTGGGGGATTCGCCCAGCTTCCAAGCTAAATATACCCAGCTTTGGCACACTTTCAGAGTGGAAATCCTCTTTACTATTTGGAAAGATAGAAATTCTTACATATTTGCTCATTCTCATATGGATTGTCAGATTTCTATGTATTCTAAAGCTACTATTTTTTCTAATGTATTATTTCAGATACAGGTGCAGGCCAATAAAGTGGTGCTTGAAGTGGCTCACCTCTAGGTCCTCCTGGACCATTGGGGCAATGCCCTGTGCACTGTGGCCCGGGTCCCCAACTCACCCTCCTCCTCCCGCCACCAGTCACCCTCTCGGGGCTGACGGCTGGGTGGCTCTGCGCGCCCCCGCTCTCAGCCTCCGCCTCGGCGCGACTCCTGCCCCTCTCGACATTCTCGCTCTCCTCCGCCGTGAGATAGCCAAGGTTGGTGTGCTGGTGGGCCAATGGGGAGTGGGGGTGGTTGGCCTTTTGATGGTGCTCCTGCTCCTGGTACTACTTCTGGTTCGGGTTGGCCAGTTTCGGATAAAGTCTTTCCGCGGTTGGCCCTTGCAATCTCGCCCCAGCGCGAGGAAGAAATCAAAGATAAAGAAGATAATGATGGTTGGGCTCCTCCTGACGTCAATCCTGACCCCGCTAATGTATGGGGTACAAAGGATGATAGAGACCCTCCTGGCTCTACTGGCACTACCTTGGCCACTTGATGGCCTTTTTTTACTGTTTGTTATTGTAGAATGTATTTTTTATTGGTCATAAAAATGAAGTTTGCATCTTTTATATTTGGATATACATTATTTTGATATTTTAATTTTACAACTTTAATATGTAACTATTTCAATGTAAGATTTTTTTGGTCATCATACTATTACACACTCTTTAGTGTCACTATATTGTGATGGTAGCTAGGCTTGAAAGGTGCTCAATATTGTCCCTTACAAGACTTAAAGTTGATCATTATTGTCCCTATGATCATAGGTGGGCTTGAAAGATGTTCTTTAATATCCCTATGGAACCCCATGATGGTAGGTGGATTTGAAAGCTATTTATTGTCACTATACAAGACTTAAATGTGGCTTCTTAATGTCACTTTACGAACCCATGATTATAGGTGGGCTTGGAAATTGCTCTTTAATGTCACTATATGACCCATGCTCATAAGAAAGCTTGAAAGTTGCTCCTTAATATCCCTATATGACCCCATGATGGTAGGTGGGCTTGGAAGGTAGGTGGGCTTGGAAGCTGCTTGTACTATCAATGTCATTATACAGGGCTTGAATGCCACTCATTAATGTCACTAAATGACCCCATTTTTATTGGTGGGTTTGGGAACTACTCAATGATGACCCATGACTATAAGTAGTTTTGGAAACTACTCAATGTCACCATATGACCCATGATTATAAATGAACTTGGAAACTACACATTAATGTCACTATATGAATCATGATCATAAATAAACTTGAAAGCTACTCCTTAATATCCCTGTACCACCCATAATGATATGTGAACTCGAAAGCTGCTTGTTAGTGTGACTTGCTCCTTAATGTCACTATAGAAGACTTGCTCCTTAATGTCACTATATGACCCCGTGACCATAGGTAAGCTTAGAAACTACTCCTTAATGTCACTATATAACCCGTGATCGTAAGTAAGCTTGGTCCTTAGTATCCCTATACGACCCCGTGACAATAGGTGGGTTTGAAATGACAAGAGACATATTTTGCTCTTAATTGTTCAAGCCGATCCCAACAGATAGGTAGAGAGGTTTTCTCTGCTTCCGGGGGCCAAACTATCAGCGGATAAGAAACAGATTATCTCGCTCCGATCGCTTACCAAGTCCAAACTATTAATCTAAAGATTATTAAATAATATTATTTTAGTATCAAATTCTTCATTATTTCTATTATTGTGGAACTATTAAATGTTTTTTATGCTAATCTATGTTCTTGTTTTTACGAATAAATTTTATGATTGGATGATTGTATTTGGAATTTTTTATTATAAATATAATAATTTTTTTACAACGATATCAAATTGTTGTAATTTAATTTTGAGGGTTGTATTATGTTTTTGAGTATGCAATGTATCAAGATTCAAATTGTTTTAAGTGTGATAGAGAAAGGGTGAGACCTAGATTGTGTCTTGAGTGACTTTTGGTGGAATGCATACCCTTTATCAGATTTATACTCTTGTATAAGATAGAAAAATGATATTTGAAAATGATCTAAAATTAAGTTATTAATGTATACATTGATCTAATTGAAAATTACAACTAAAAATAGTGATTGCATATTTGACTAATTTTAATTAAAAACTATTTAAGAATAAAAACACTATTCAAAACAATTTACATATAATTATGTGCCATCAAATGACTCATAGGTATAGATATTTATAGCACTTTTAGGTGTTTTTATTTCAATGTATCAGTAAATCTTGATGCATCGAATATTTGTTTTGTATGCAACAAGATGTAATTGTTTAAAAATAGATTGTAATAACAAACAAATATTAAAAATTCAAATGAATTTAATAATTAATAGCATAAGTAATAATGTGCATAACACAAGAAATGGACAATTCTATTATTAGTTTTAATTTCTAAGAATAATGAATTTCGATATAACCTATTAGCACTTGTCATTAGGGTAGTACTATTGCAACTACTTTTTGTTAACTTGTTATTATTAAATTGTTTCTCCACAATTGCAAGTCTATTATTAGTTTTAATTTCTAAGAATAATGCATTTGATATAACTTATTAGCACTTGTCATTAGGCTAGTACTATTGCAATTACTTTTTGTTAAATTAATATTATTAAATTGTTTCTCCATCAATTAGAATTGTTAATTTTTTTTGTTAATTTTTTTTTTCATTCTTTCAAAGTTAAGATGTATGATTCTTAAGTTTCTAAATTATACAAATTATTTTTATAGAATATAATTGACTAATCTTATTGTTGGATTTCATGAGTCCACTATATAAATGCAATTTTTTAGGTCATGTTAAGGCAATATATATATATATATATATATATATATATATATAAGAAAGAAAGAATGAAGCATGAAACTATAAATTAATATGGTTTTTCACTAGATTACTTGTTGATATTTTTCTCTTTTATATCTTGTAATTTACTATTTGACTAAAGTTGAAATTATATAATATAATACAATAGTAATAATTAAATATAATATTATAATATTAGTTTTAATATATTAAATAAATTTATAGAATTTAATTTAGTCTAAATCTTTTATATATATATATATATATATACATATATATATATATACATATATATATATATATATATGTATAAATATATGTATATATATATATATGTATATATATATATATGTATATATATATATATATATATATACATTAAAAATATAAATTAATAATATTATTTTAGCTAGGTAAGGGTTATCCTCATGAAATTTGATAATAAAATAATTATTAATATAATAATAATAAAATAGACTAGCAATATTTTAGTTATTATAATATTAAAATATAATTCTTTCAAAAAAAAATTTAAGAAGAACAGACGAGACAAGGTATGTCAAAATTTTCAAATTGTAGACAACGGAAACAAAGACGATGAGTAGTGAAGAGAATGCACAAAAGATGTTTGACAATATTTTTCAATAAAATGTGATCTTTTGGAATGTGATGGTAGCGAGATATGTGCAGAATGGGTAAATCGTTGAAGCACTCAAGGTGTTTCAGGGGATGCAAGAATGAAATGTGGTATCATGGACAAATGTGATTCCAAGATATGTGAAAAATAGTTTTCTAAAGGAAGCTTCTCAACCCTTTGACAAAATGTCGAAGCAGAATGTGGTTTCTTGGACTTGTATGATTTTGGGGTATGTGTAAGAAAAATTAACAAGTGCAGAAATTATAGAGAAGAATAATAGCACATAACACTCAGATTTACGTGGAAAAACCTGGTAAAAATATACTAGTAAAAATCCACGGGAAAAATATATTTCGTATCGATTCTAAGGAATTACAGAGTTATAACAATCTCAAGACTGTACATCAAAACATGACTTTGAGCTGCATAAAATAACTGAGTTGTAGAGTCCTAATCGAAGACAACTTACTAAATATAGTAAGTACGACTCGTACAACCACATGTAAAACACATGTCAAAATTACTATTTATAGTAATCTTCCTAAAAAAATGTGCTATTTATGATGAGAATCTATGACAAGTCAACCACATCTAGATGAGAATCCAAGATAACTCAACCATTGCTAGATGAGAACCCAATTTGGACTTCACAATCCATCATTCTCCCACTTGAAGTCAAATTTCAAACTCATGAATAATTCTTTTGTTGAAAGACCATTGCCAATGCTACCTATCATCACATAATTTTTAGACCAAGATAATTTCTACACCAAAATAAACTTCTCTCTATTAATAAGTTTCATCATAATATCTATAGGGTTTACATCAATGTGAATCTTGTCCAAAGAGATTTGTCCTCCTTCCACCACTTTATGAACAAAGTGATATTGAATATAAATATGCTTTGTTCTAGAATGGTATTCTAAGTTTTATGCTAGAAATGTAAAGAACTTTTACTATCACAATGTAGTACCATGTTATCTTGTTTCACTTGCAATTCACCCAAAAGTCTATGAAACCAAATTGCCTCCTTACTAGCTTGTATTGTTGTCATATATTATGCCTCAGTGGTAGACAATACCACCACTGTCTGCAACTTTGACACCCAACTAATAGCACCTCCAACTAAAGAGAAAACATAACATGTTGTAGGCTTTCTCTTATCTTTGTGTCCACCAAAATTTGCATCCACATACCCATTAATTTAAAGATTACTCCCACAATAGATAACAATGCATCTAAGGTGTCTCTCATATATTTGAGAATCCACTTCATGGTTGTCTAATCATCAATACTAGGATTCACCGTGTACCTAGTGACAACTCCCACCTCTTGTGCAATCTCTAGTCTAGTGCACACCATGACAAACATAAGACTTCCAATTGTTCATGAGTATGGTGCATGGGACAAGTGTGTCTTCTCTACTTTTATGCTAGGGCACTATTCTAAAGACAATTTAATATGAACAAGAAATGGGGTACTAACTAGTTTTGCATTTAGCATATTGAAGCATTGCAAAACCTTCTCCACATAAGTTTTATGTGACAACCATAATTTTCTGTTCTGCAAGCTAAGTTTCCAAATGGATGATTTTATACATGTTGAGACCTACTACCCACATATCATCAACATATAGTAGTAGAATAATAAAACTACCATCATCATGCCTTTTAACATAGGCACAATGATCAACCTCACATCTATTAAAACGCAAACTCATCATGAATGAATCAAATCGCTTGTACCAATACCTTGGCACTTGTATTTTTTTGAATTAGTTGAATGGACCAAAATACTAAGAGGGGGGTAAATTAGTATTCCTACAATATCTAAAACTTTTACTAATATATAAGTTTAATCAATTAATCTCATCAACACGAAATAAAAAATGCATAATAAAGAAATAACACAACCACAAATTGAGCACCGGATTTATATGTGGAAAACCTAAATGGTAAAAAACCACAGAGAGTGTTAGCTCTCAAGATAATATAACTACTTATATGGCATTTACAAAATGGGGTGGCTCACTATAGGATGGCTTACTACCAGATTACAAAAGTGGCTCACTGTCAGAATGGTCACTATAATATAAAGGAATTGAACTAAGGAAATATTGCATCTCCTAATGCATGAAATCAGTCCTCGATTAAGCCAAAATAAAAACTCACAAAAATTCATAGTAGATCCTGTAAGGGATCACTGTACCACTATCTGCAACTACCTATAGCAAATCTGGTAAGGGATTACTAGACTACTCTACCGAACCAATCACTTGTAGCAGATCTAGTAAAGGATCTTACTACAAAACTGTCTACACTTTGACTCTTCTATATACACCTTGCTCATATATTGCTCACACTATAAACCGCTTCTCTTACTACAACCACTTTGTTGTCTACACCTATGTTATTCACACACATATTTCTCTGCTATACCACACACACTTTTCTTTCACTTATCTTATACTCTTCACACCATTTTTTTCTTTTTTCTTTCACACACCTTCTATATGTATATATGTTCCAATAAGTTCATACACCAAGATGATATGTCACCCAAGTACAAATGATTTACACAATAATATGCTTCTTGAATCAACTTATTATCCAATAAAGTCTCAACCAAAAATATGATAGAAAATTCGACCTTCACTTGATCTCTTACATGCTTCCTTCACACATTTCATTTACTGATGCATACACCTTAATTACTAGAACAAAACAGGGGTCTACCAGACCCATAGAAACATACCCATAAGAATAATACTCCAAGAACAACAACTCCTAACTCTAAGATACAGATACTACATATACCACAAATGCTAGAACATAAAACATGATAGATACAACTAATATCATTGGTACAACTAATACCAAAACTCACACAATTGACACCAAAACAAGATGAGAACAACACAAGATTTTGAAGAAGAGGATCTTTTGGAAATAAATCTAGTAAATTATTTATGCCTTACTGCTTCATATCACATACCTATCTTCCATTGATTCTTGACCAACAATACCAAATTTGCTTCCAACAACATACCACATCCAGTCCTAACTGGATAAGTAGGCTTTGACATCAATGAAAACAATTACAATATCTACACAAGTCTAACAGTCTCCCCCTTTGTCATTGATGGAAAAACATCTCAAAAAGAAGAATGCCTAAAACTCTCCCTTACTCATATGACTAATATCTCTATTACTTTACCTATCTCTATATACTACTTTTCTCCTATTCTATTTCTCTCCCCCTTTGACAAAAATGGTAAAGGGTACCTTCAATCCATGACAAACAAAAAGAAAATGCCAAAATTGTAAGAAAAAAAGAGTTCCTTAACTGCTCTTCTTCTGATATATCTGCTTCTACTTCTGCTTCAGTTCCAAAAGAAGAATCTCCCAAGAATGCAGAACCAATTTAATACTAATAGATAAACTTCTGTATGCCACCAATATATCAACAACATGAGAGAAACTATCCAGAGCAGATGGATTCTACTCATACTCAACTACACTATTAAGTCATGTTGAGAAATGTTCCAATTTTGCTTCAACAATCTCCTTCACCTTCTATAAAACACTCACATAGTCTTCTCTTTTCCTTTGCAACAATAATCACTCATCCTAAAAGAGAATTTACCTTTTTTCTTTTCTCTTCATCTTTGTCACTTAGAAAATAAAATGACTTGCCCAAGGAACACAGTTCTTCTTTAACAACTTCAAACTTTGCAGTATGCTTTACTACAATAACTAGCCATGAAGGACAATACCTATAAATTATGTTAGCACTGTTGATACAATCTCTCATTTCATTTATGCATTTGGATAGAGCCCTCTGTGTATCATTGCACTTTTCCAACATACTATGCATATCATCAGCTTCTTCTTTCGAATCTTATACACTAACACGTTGCTCAATCAATTTCTCTTTAACTAATTTAGACAAGGATTCCAGAAGCACATCACTAAAATCTTCAATCATAATATTATTTTGGACCAACTGATTTATCAGGATCTTCTAAATTCTTTCCAATCTTCCTTATTCCATCTACATTGCCAAAGATTTCAAGCAAGTTAGACTCATCATAAGATTTAGATGCTTTTACTTTCTTCTCCGCAACAACTACTTCTCACTTAGCAACACGAGATTCCAGATCTTCAATCACAACAATGTTTTTTCTCCTTCTGATCCTTCTTTTACTTCTTAGATTCTAATCAACTAGTAGGCACAAAGTATTTCCTTTTTTCTCTTTTCGGAGGAAGAACCCTCTCTAGCTGAACTGGTAGCAGAGGATACTAGACCAATACTCCATATATCTAGAAATGATTTTAAATAGGCATTGCATGCATCTTCTCTCTTATCCAATCCATTCAAATATCAAAAGACTTGTCTAGCAATTGGAACACGAGATTCCCATGACACATTTTCCTTAGCCAGTAGAGATCCCAAACAATACATAGCTAAACAGACAAGCAAAGATCCAAACCAGAAGGGATAATTTTGATCTTTCATCACCTTGATGCTCTCTAGCAATAGATTCTTTAATAATTCACACAAGTTGAACACTCTATCTTCCATATCTAGCATATGTGTCATGTATATAGAAATAGACAAAGTAGAACCTTCCTTATTTCTAAAACAAATCTTGTAAGAAATACCATATGCAACATACCTTAGGATGGGACTGATAATTTTGTCAATCAACAACACTCTCTGATCACTATTCACACCAGTTAGGGTTTCAACTTCATTATTCTTTATAGATTTCTTAAATAGGTAGAACCTCTATTGCATAAACTAGTAACGACCAAAATAACCTCCTTCGTAATTGGATAGGGTTTATCCAACACAATACAATCATTTTTCATATGACTCATAATTACTCTGATCACATCCTTATTATCAAAGCAGGGAAACTTAGTCCATAGATCCAATTCTTTAGCTCAAATTCCTTTATCTTCTACAAATATTCTATACTCAATCTCTTTTCCACCTTTCTAATCTTTTAAGGATTAAATTCATCTAGGAATACCCTCTCTAAAATCTAGAAATCTCCATTGCTGGATTCTCGAACAATCATTTTGGCTTCCATGACTATTATCTCTTCCTCTCAACTCTTTTCTCTTCAGCTACACACAACCTCTTCAAGTTCTTGTATTATCATAATAAAGATAAATAATCTCAAACATCAATACTTATCTTTCCAAAAATCTCTTTTAGGGTTTTGCCACCAAAATGTGTCTTGTCAATGATGTCAGCAAAACATATTGAATTACAAGATAACATCTCTAACACAGTCATGTCGAACCAATGACATGAACCAACTTAGAAGAGGGGATCAAAATATTTTCTTTGAAAACTCCCCCCTAAGCCAAAGCAGTAAGCTTAGTTATTGAAGGAAGAGGTGCCTACACCAGATTTAAATACACTAGGCTTGCTTCAAATTTTCACCTCCTTTCTCCAAACCAAAACTTCATTTTTCTTTGATTCATTAGTCTTCATTACATTCATTTTAGTAGACTTCTCCATATTTTCATTTCTGCACTGATTAGCATAATGCTCAGATTGCTTGCCCTTGTAACAACTAATGTTCTTTTGCACTGAATTTGTTGAATGTATTCTAGATTTGCACTGATTAGCTTTGTGACAATAACCATTGTATTTATTACAATATCTATGAAAGTTACTTCCAACCATATTAAGATTCAAACTCATAGCATGATTTCTAGAGTAATTTTTTTTATGACTATACCTCTTGCAATTGTAACATTAAATGGTTTTATAGTTTGCTGCCTTATGACCAAATTTATTGCATTGAAAAGAATAGCCATTAAATTATGGGTACCTTTGTGCATTTGACTCACGAACCAATAGCCTCCTTGCATTAGCTCTTTGATTCTAGGTCTTTCTTACATCTTCTAATTTATTCTCTGCTTCTGTTTTAACCTCTTTTCTTTTGTCTTTGTCATTCTGATTTGAACATTCACCTGTCTAAAAATACAAGTCCAACCTTGTGTAAGTGAGCTTTCTGCATGTTAATCAAATCTTCCAAATGCTTAATGCAATCAAGAACCTTATTTTATGTCTTCAACTTCTTTGCTTCTTGTCGTAGCTTCTCATATTCATCAGTCTTCATCTTGATTGATTCTTTTAGGGTTTCCTCTATCTTGTTCTTCTCCTCAATCTTCTACATCAAATCTTTAATAGTTTCATTCACCTACTTCAACTAATTGCTAACTTCCTTATGTATCATCTTGAACTTCTGGATTTGTTGTCTCAGCTTCTGCACACATTCATTTGTTACCTTCACATTCTCTTTCAATTCCTCATTCTCAGACTCAACACTTTCCAAATCTTTAAGACCTATCTATAATTCCTCATCCAACCGATATTCTCCAGTCATACTCATCAATGCCATGATTCAACCAACAAGGATCTGCCTCAAGTAGTTAAGATTTCAAGCAAGAGACCAAATCTTTGATACCAATTGTTTAATTGGTTGAATGGACCAGAATCCTGAGAGGGGGCTGAATCAGTATTCCTACAATATCTAACTTTTTTACTTATATATCAATTTCATCAATTAAGCTCATCAACATGAAATAGAAAATGCATAATAAATAAATAACACAACCACAAATTAAACACCGGATTTTATATGTGAAAAACCTAAATGGGAAAAAATGCAGAGAGTGTTACCTCTCAAGATAATATAACTACTTATATGGTGTTTACAAAATGGGCTGGCTCACTACCAGGTAACTCACTGCTAGATTACAAAAGTAGTTCACTATAGGAACACTCACTGCAATATAAAGGAATCGAACTGAGGAAAAACTGCATCTCCTAATGCACAAAGTTAGTTCCAAATCAAGCTCAAAAAACAACTCACAAAAAATCACAATAGATCTAGTAAGGGATCACTACACTCCTGTCCACAACTGCCTATAGAAAATATAGTAAGGGATTAAGTATTGCATTACTCTTCTAGTTCTGAACCAATCACTTGTAGCAAATCTAGTAAAGGATTACTACAACACTATTTGCACTTTGACTCTTCTTTATACTTCCTCACTCATATACTGCACACACTATAAACTGCTTCTCTTACTATAACTGCTTTGTTGTCCATAATTTTTTTATTCACACACTTCTTGCTATGCTATACCACACACTCTCTACTTTCACCTATCTCATAATATTCACCATTTTTTTTCCTTTTTTCTTTCACACACCTTCTATATGTATATATATGATGGTAAGTTCATATATCGAGATGATATGTCAGCCAAGCACAAATGATTTACACAATAATACGCTGCTCACATCAACATGTTATCCAATAGAGCCTTGACCAGAAACATGATAGAAAAGTTGACCTTGACTTGATCTCTTACATGTTTCTTTCACACATTTCATTTATCGATGCATACACCTTAATTACTATAATAAAATAGGGGTCTACTGGACCCATAGACATAGACCCATAAGCATAATACTCCAAGCACAACAACTCCTAACTTCAAGATACAGATTCCACATATACCACAACTTCCAGAACATAAATTATGATAGATACAATCAGATACAACCGATATCACTAATACAACTGATACCGAAACTCACACAGTTGATACTAGAATAGGATGGGCACAACATAGAATTCTGAAGATAAAGATATTCTAAAAATAGCTCCAATAGATCATTTATGCCTTACTACTTCATATCACATACCTATCTTCCATTAATGACCAACAAACAATACCCAAACTGCTTCCAACATCATACCACATCCACTCCTATTGGGATAACCAGGTGTTTACATTAATGACAACAATGATAATATTCACACAAGTCTAACAGTTTCAACACATATAATGATTTTCTTAGCGTGCAAACAATATTCTCTTTGTATTTTTCCTCAAAACCTTTTGGTTGTTCTTTTAGACACCAAAAATTGTCCTAGCCTAATTAAATAATTATTTTATCTTAAGCCTTCTATCAGTTAAATAGATTTTTATTTATTTAATTAATTCACTTATCCTTTTCTAGCCTTTCCCTATTTACATAATTATTTAAAAATTATCCTTGTCCTAAATTAAATTAATATTTTATTTATTTAATTGGTCCCACTTCCTCTATTAATTAAATAGATCTTTATTTATTTAATTAATTCAATAGCGTTTTCCCTCTATGACACTTGTCATTTATTTCTTAATTTTCCTCCAACTACCCCCTTCATATTTTATTATTTTCCTACTCACACTTTAATCATAGCCGACCATTTATCCTTTCACCTCTTATTTTATCCCTCCATTTTCTAAGGTGTTCTCTATATAACAAGATCCTTTCATCTTTTCACAACCCTAATGACATATGCAATTGAGACTACTTGTGATCAAGCAACTTCACAACCACAATACAGTCTTTTTGGGCTCTTGTGCAAAATACAAAATCTGAGAGAAAATATATCAAACAAGATCAATGGAGATAGGAAATAATGGAGATCAAACCCTACTAAGCATGCAAATGGTATAATCTTTTATTTATTTTTATGTTTTGCATGTTTTAGGTTCTTCACTAGTGTATGGTGGATTCTTGCTTGTAGAACTAGGGTTTATATGGTTGGATCTTTTATGGTTTTTCAATAGTTTTAATCATCCCATTTTCACCATATACATTTTGGCATGCGTAATGGGACTCTTGTCCCTTGTTTTTAACATCATCTTTGCATTTTTAGTCTTTTTGTCAAGTTGAAGGTCAGATTAGTAACAATTACAAGTGAAAGTGTGTCTATGAATCATTTTGCAATGTTTGTGTTTTTGTTCGATTGTCAATTTGCAAGTTTAATTAGAAATTGTGTTTGCTTCTCTTATTTCCATGTCTATGAATCATATTATCGTGTTTGCTTGTTTTTGTGCATATGTGTATCCTTTTGTCATATTTATGTTTCAGATCTGACAACACTCTGGGTTTATTATTATCACGTTTGGGTTTTTTTTTATCGTGCATGTGTTACATGTTCATTTTGTGGAGGTTATAGGTATTTCCATGTCTGGTCAGTTATTGCCATGTCTAGGTCAGATATAGCAACATTTGTGTTTCAGCATTTTATATTTTTCAGTTCTTTATCTTTTTCATTTAGGGTTTTTCATTTTTTTTGGATTTTATTTTTTGTTGTAACGCCTTGCTTGGACTAACAAAGTCGTGTAGCTATTAAAAATGTATTGTTGAAGGCCCCTTTTCACATTTTTATTTTTATTTTTTTCAAATTAACTTAACAAGTGTGCTTGTAGGTGGGGTTGATTATTCAAAACTACTAATCATTTTGTTATAGGGGTAACTGAATGTGTGTCTTCACATTTTTAATTCCTAGTTTAATTAGGCTCACACGTTTTCATTGCTCTTTTTCTTTGTTTGTTTGACTTTAATTAACTTTTCTTGAAGTGTCTTGTGCCTTTGGCATGCTTGTGTTTAGATTAGAACCCTAAAGGTGATAACAACAGTATCCTCTCCCCTTGCCTCCCATTGGACCTTAGGTGTAAGAGAAATTCTTATTTTCTTTTAGAGGGCTCACTTCCCATCTTGGGAGAGGGAATGGCCCAAGTAGTATTTTGTTTTGGTTCGCTATATAAAATATTGTGGTTTTAGATGAAAGTCTCTTATCACCTGGTGTTGATATGTTATATTGATGTCTATGTCCTCAAGTACCCATAGTAGTGTGTAAAACTCACAATTACTGGGAGGCCTCATTAATTTGAGTAAAATGCTGCATGTATAGCCATTAGATTCCCCCAGAACATGAGTAGACACCTTTAGAGTAGTGGCCCACTCTTTTTTCTCTGAACATCATGATAATTTTAGTGCAACGGGATAGCTAGTTTGTCCCCCAATATACTCACCATAAGGTTCCTATGAGATGAGACAAAAATCCTCAGCTTAGCATAAGCTACTTGTAGCTTTTTGGGGAGAGGGTGATAGGGTCATCCTTCTAATCCTAGAGGCCCCTAGCTATCTAGTCATGAAAAAGACAAAATAGTGAATACACCCATGAAGGTGTCTCTACACTTAAGTCAACAAAGATTCTAGGTTGTGGGCTGAATTTACCGTCATGAGAACATTGACCTTAGGCTCAGAAAGTTTTTTATGTGTCTTTAAATGTGCTAGACTCATGGAAATTGGGTTGATTCAACCTATTGGACATACACATAACACTCAAAAATTGACAAAACACCTTTAGACATTGTGTTTTCATTGATTGTTGTGTTTCCTTGCCATAAGACATTCAACATAAAGATCTGGTCACACTCAACAATTTGAAAAACTTGGATAGAATTTGCATATTTGCTAGAAACATGTTTGTGTGTGATATCAGTGTGTATTTGATCTTTTTGGTCGTGTCTGTATTTTCTCCTACCATATTTTCTCAAATTAAAATTGTTTTGTGTAGGGAAACACCATGTATTTGCATGTGCATATTAGACAAGAAAAAAAATTGAAACAGAGGAAATCGCATCTATGTTGGATCAAATTGTGTCTGTGTTTTTTAACCACATCCATGCAAAGTAGAATCACATTTATGTACTAGAAATGATATTTGCATTATCTGTTACAAGTGTGGTTGCCTTTGCACCAAAAGACCGACCTGTTAATGCCTAATGCAACCACTAGACTTATAGAATCCATAGGAGGTGGTTAAGCTATGTCACAAACCTAAGCGTTGCGCTACACAACACAAGGAGACCAAGGGCACACTCCTTGCAACAATTCTCCCAGCACAAGTGAGGAGTTTGAACCTGTAACCTTTCTCTGATACCACTTGTTACAAGTGTGGTTGTCGCTGCACCAAAGGATCGACCTGTTAATGCCTGATACAACCACTAGACTTATAGAATCCATAGGAGGTGGTTAAGACACGTCACAAACCCGAGTGCTATGATACACAACACAAGGAGACCACGGGCTCATAGCTTGCGACATTATCAACTATGGAAAACACATTTGTTGACTTTGAAACTATGTATAAGTGGATTATGTCCGCATTTGTGAACTCACAACGCATGTGTGTTCTAAGATCAAAGACCTTCTAAGGTAACTTCCCTTAGGGCTAATTTTTAGTCAACTAGTCTTTATCATGGCGTTGTCACACATTTTCAGTCATTTTAACTCATCATTTACAATCCCTCATACATACTTTCCAACTAGAGTCAAAAGGTTGCTTAGTGGTCCTCACCCTATCTCACAAAGATACAACATATCGCTAGGTGGCTCCCATATTGGCTCCATCATCTTGGGTACCATTTGGCTATCTTTAGTTAAGGTCAACTTACCTCATCAAGGGATCTATCATCTCTTTGGAAGCCACACCTTGCTTTAGATCACATACATCTTAGACTTATACTTTTGGACATTGCAAGACAACCCTAGATTCTCTTTCCATTCAAACTCCTTTTGGTCTTCCATAATCTTTACATTTTCTTCCATCTTCCATTTTACCCAAGGATTAGTCCATGGTTGAAACTCGTTCACAAAGGTCTAGAAGAGAATCCAAGGAATCTCTAAGATCTCTCAACATGAGTACCTATGAATTTGAAGGAGATGAATTTTACAACCCACAAAATTTTGAGAATTGTAGTAATCCACTGGAGAATGAGAATGATGATGACAATGACAATGAATCCATCACTTTAACAGACATTAAAGAGACCATAATAGATCCAAGGTTTAATAGGATGGTGGAAAAAATTATGGGAAGGGATCATCAATAATTCCTGCAAGTGTTTCCAGACAAAGTGGAGCAAGATTACCCCATGATTTTGATGTGTCACAAATTCTATAGGAGGATCCAAATCAAGTGAATCAAGCAAATGCAAATCCTAGAGGACATAATGGTGGTAATAGGAGAGAATGTCTTGTGCCTGAGTCACCTTCATCCTTGTTTCAAAAACTAGAAGTGACCAACACTCATGCTCATACTAATTTTACTAGTAAATCTCATGAACAACCATGTACTGGTCCTCTTCAAGGGCATATAAATACTAATGCATCCACCCATATTCAAGGGAACACACAAGAACATGACTCAAGGAGACCTTGTGTGAGATTTTGGGGCAATACTCAAGATCATACTTATAATACCTCTTACCCTTATGGTCATGACATTTACAATCATCCTAGGCCTAGTGCTCCTCAATACAATACCATATCAAGTGGCTCATACACTAGCTACAACTATGTTCCTCCTCCATATGAGCATATCTATGACCAATATCATCCATACATGCATTATATCCCTCCTCCACCTGGTGACTTAGGCATGTGGGAATACCTCAAAGACTTGACACCAACATGAACTGAAATCCTTGATTGTAGTAAACACTATCAAGGGAGATAGGAAACAATGGAGATCAAAGCCTACTAAGTATGTGAATGGTATAGTCTTTCATGTTTTTGATGTTTGGCATGTTTTGGGTTCGTCATTGGTTTATGGTGGATTCTTAATTATAGAACTAGGGTTTATGTGGTTGGATCTTTTATGGTTTTGCAATAGTTTTAAGCATCCCATTTTTACCGTATACAGTCTAATTAGCATATATTAGACTAGTTTATTTCTCTATGCTTGTCACTTGTGTAATGTTGCCCCAATGTTTAAACACTCAAATTTAGAAATTTTATGTTAAATCCAATATCCATTTTACCTAAAATATATATCTATCCAAGTTTTTTAGGATACGTAATAATGTTGTTTTAGCTCAAAGTCATCATCTCGAAGCCTCATCATGTACAAACTTGTCACGTATCAGTCAATACAAGAAAACTTTCAAGCTTTGGAAATTATGAGGCATCAAGGGAAACCATCCTATAGACATGTTTCTAGTATCATTCTAAGTTATGGGGTCAACTTTTCACGAAAACCCACTTCACCATTTATGAGATTTTAATGTTTTTGTTTTTATTACCCTATTTTCACAAAATATTAAAACCTCATTGAATAAATTCTTGTCAGTTATCATCACCTCATCCCTCTTAATATCTGGTCAAAATTCACAACTCACAACTACCTCTCTGCTCTCGTGAAGTGGAGGCATAAAAATAGCATGAATAAATCAAATGTTGTAATTGATATTACCCTGTCGGAAACGCTCTAGAAACCATGTGCACAGCTACTCTATGAACGTTAAATGTGCAAGCAAATGCAAGGCATTTGAACTGTTTGATTTAGCGCATCAAGGAAGTTTTGTCACATGAAATATAGTGATTGCAGGTTCCATATCATAAATGAGTGCATACGAGAGGTGGAAAGATAAACCAAAACACAAAATGTAAAGCATAGAAGGGGTCCTACAAAAGTTTGACAGAATGCACTAAAGTGAATTTGTTGAAAATACTTTTGACTAAATTCTATATGGAGGCAGAGACAAGCGCCCAATTGTTTGACAAAATACCTCAAAGAAATGCATTGGAAGATGAATTTGTTAGAATCAACAGTAATATCCTACTTGCATGCACAAGCATGGGAGCTTTTGAAAAGGGCGTACTCCTAGCCTGTCCCAAAATGCGAACTTTGAAAATTTAAAAAAAAACACACGTCAAAGCATAGATGGTGAAGGACTTTATTGGAGATTTTAGTCCCAGCCATCTTAATGAGTAAAAAAATAGGTCCAAAATATAGTTATGAACTAAAATAACAGTAGTGAGTATGACAAAACAAGGTACTAGTAAAAGAAAAATGAGTAAAATATAACAATCTAGCTTTTATTTATTCAATCCAACTATATACAATCACAATACCTTTTGTGTTACATTGTATCTCTCAACTTCATATTTATAGCTGATCTTGGAAGCTTTTAGAATTCTAGAACAAGAAAGTTCTTTTTCCTAGATAGCTTCTAGCTATTTCTAATTTCTGAAAAACTTTGTTTCTCTAGAACATTCGACACAATCTTATACCTTATCATCCCCCCTTAAGCTTGACTAGAATATTTACAAAGAAGATAAAGGAGATACAAAGAAGCTCCTAGAGGAAAATTATAACACTATGCCCCCTTAATGTTCACCTCTAACATACCAATCATTCCACTTAATCTCAAAACTTTCCAGCTTTTATCATACTCTTAGTAAATAACTCAGTTGTTTGTTCTTCACTTGGACAAAATTGTAAATTGACAGTAGCTACTTTGACCAAATCTCAAATGTAATGTGCATCAAGCTCAATATGCTTTGTTTTTGCATGGAAAACTAGATTATTGACAATTTGTATGGTTCTTTAATTATCACAATACAAAGTAGTAGCTGTACTTTGGAGAAAGCCAAACTCGAATAAAATATTTTGAATCCAAACTACTTCCTTTCTTGCTTCTTTTGCTGCTCTATATTCGACTTCACATGAAGATAATGATGTAATTATTTGTTTTTTCTTGATCCATGTTATTGGCCTTGTCTCAAGCTGAAAAGTTTAACCTCTTGTAGATTTTCTATTATTTATTTCACCTCCCCAATCAAAATCTCTATATCCAAACACCTCTGTCTCACTTAATTTATGCTGCAAGATTATTCTTTTGAACACATGTATAATCTCGATTTATATCAATGAGAATTATGGAATCCATGTGTTGTGAATAAACTTGTGAAGTGAGTTGTTTATTTGTGTGTGCTTATTTTAAACATTGGTTGCAATTGCATCTAAGCTAGTTTGTGAAATACATGCTTTGTCATGTTTTTAGAATATTTCTTATCTACATGTTACAAGAAATAGTATTTATTCCTTAGTCAAAAAGTATTGTGCATTATTTCACTGCATGTTGAAAATTTTAAAATAAATTTAGTTGATTTGTAGTAGTAATAAGTGTTAAATGTTTAGAATTGAAATATTGTGCAAAAGTAAACTATTTGTTCAAAAAAAACATAATAAAATAATTGAGTGAATATCTTTTGTAGATATATTTTGTTGCTAGTAGTCATTTTAATAATTTTATGTATATAAATTGCAATCATGAACAATTATCCAAGAAGTTTACACTTCAATTTTCTAGATTGAGAAGAATTCTAAGTCTATAATAGTACTAAGGTTTATAAACAAAATACCTTATATTTACAAATATTTCACATAAATTATCCATCTGTAATAGTGTAATATCTATATTATTTTTATATTTAGTTATCCTCCTCCCCTAAACTGTCAATAAATAGAAAGATCATTTAATTTATGCCAATCCAAATCCACTATTCATTGCTTTGTTATCTAAACTAGGAATCTTTATAATTACAAATTTGTATTTTTCCCAAATAGCTACCTAAGAGAATCTTGTCTAGACTAAACCCCAAAATGAACTATCTTTATACTAATACTAATGATAAAAAATAATACTTTCAATGGTGGAGATATTTTTGAGTGGTATAGTGCAAAAGTAGAATCATTTAACTATGAATAATTAGATGAGCTCAAATAAGAGAATTATCAAAGTAAATGTAATTGATTGCCTTTAAATACAAATGGAGCAATGAATCACTCAAACTTGTGCTTAGTAAGTTGTAGGTGGGAAATGCATTAGTGAGAGTTGGACAAATTTAGAAGTCATAGGCATCAAATCTGTGGGTGGGGGAATGATTTACACTTGCGGAAATTATTTAAGACATTGAAATGGTAAAATCAATATGGATAATGAATATATAAGGATGAATGTATGGATAGGTCAATAATTGAATAATCTAGTTGAATATATTTGAATACAAGGGAATATGAATAATGTTGGAAATAAAGTTCTAAAAATGTGTGTAAGAAAATGAATGATGACATATGAAAATGAACTTAACTTTGTACAAAATATTTCAGTCATCAATATCTTCCCTTAAAATATACAATACTAAATGAAAGAATTTAATAAATTTTTTAAAAAATAAAAAAAAATTGATAATTAAAATTAAAACTAAAAAATAATAATTAATTTATATAGATTATTTTGATAATAATTCTTTTTAATACTCACATATTATTTATATACTTTTAATTATGTAGAGAAGCATCTAGAATGACATCAAAATCTATTTTTGAAACAATTTGACATGCAAATGACAGGTAAATGCATGAAATATGCCATGTTTCAGCTTTTGTGGAGTAATACTCAAATAAAATAGAACCCTCGCCACTTGTCTCCAACTAGATTCGCAGCTTTTTGCATGCAGGACTTTAATGGATTTGTATTCTTGGTATTTAGTATTTTAAAAGAACATTTATTTTACAATGATTCTCTTTTATTATAAGATATCTCTTGACATATTTTACATATATTTTTTAAATATAAGCATACTAATTAGTTTATAAAATGAATGCATAAATAAACTATCATAATGAAGGTTGATCTTTTACCCAAAGTATATTACAATTATGTCAGCAATTTAATATAAACAAAATTAGAAAAAAAATATAATGACTTGATCAATATCTATAAATGTTTATCTCGTCGATAAAATTTATCGGGATGGACAAAACGTTTTGATATAATCAAAGACATTTAGAATAAGTCGAGCTTATTTTAATTGACAAGGCATCTTATTATCTTCACGGCGCTCATCTCCGTCCACCACATAGACTAATCAAACATATGCAGATTGCCAGCTAATTTAATTTTTCAAATGATAACGTCTAATCTTAAATGAAGAAAACGTATTCAATGTGCACGGTGTAAGAAAGCTTACCCTAAAATAATATTATTCGCCATGGAATTTAGCTGAGTGCGCGTTGGATTGCCCGTGGTTTCCAGCAAAGGATTTTAGGTCGGCACAAGAAATCCTATATATGTTAAAGCTAAGTCGGCAAAGCAAAAGATCCTCAATATCTGTTGCTTTCTATCCATTGAGAAAAATGAATAAGAACAGAGGAATACAGAATTACCTTCCTTCAGAATTACAGAACTCGGATGCATTGAATTGAGCACTAATGGATATCCACTCTTTAGTTCATGGTCAAACAGATTTCTCACTTGAATTTTCAAGGGAAGCATTACAGGTAAGTGCAGCTAAAAACTCTGTTTTTTCTCCATTGAGCATATCTGTGGCATTGAGTTTGGGTGCAGGAGGAGCAAAGGGTGCAACGTTGGATCAGTTTTGCATTTGTCTCAAGTCCAAAGATGTATATCAATTGCATGAACTTTCTTCTCATCTTATCAATGTAGTTTTACTAGATGGAAGTGTCAATAAAGGTCCCGTGTTGTCATTTGTAAATGGAGTATGGGTGGATCAGTCTATGACCTTGAAGCCCAATTACAACGATGTTGTGAAGAATCGATATAATGCTGAAATTAGCTCACTGGATTTTATCAATAAGGTATGTGATTTTCCTTTATCTTCAATTGCGTGTATTCCTTTACCCTTGGTGTGTAAGACATCAAAGTGCGATAGTCTCAAAAATTATAATCATTGGAAGCAGATTCAAATGATTTTTTTCTACTTCACAATTTAAATGTTTTCTAATCCCCAATTCACTGAAAATTTATATTTATATTGCGATGAAGTAGCTTGAGTATAATAGTCCTTGTTGAATGCCTGTTAGATAAAATGGGAATGAGGGCAATTTGAAAGTTTTTTAATTAATACTCAAATATCACTGTTTCCGGTATTAAATTTTAGTGGTTTGCTTAAGCTGGAACAAATTTTTCATAGAATAACTAATCCTAGATTTTCTGCATGATGTTAGGGTGTTGACTATAACAAATCAATCATCATTGATAAACGAGAATAAAGTATACCTTTGTTTTATACTTTTTGAAAGGTTCTTTTGAAAAAAAAATTTACGCTTAAAAGGTTTGATACAATGTTCCATTCAATCAATCTTCAAAGGTATGAGATACCTTGTCTTTTGAAAGACACAAGTACCTGGTTCAGAAAATATACATTACATATAGTTGAATTCTTATTTCTTATTCCAGCCAAAGCCTTAACCTAAAACAGCTAAAGGCATAAGTGGCCAAAAGACTTCTCATTCAACTCTCTAGTTATAAAACAGCTAGTTTGTCTGTCAGACTACAATAAAAACAGGGAAGTTCTAGACAACTTCTATTAATAGAAAAAACAATTCTCCCCTCAATTCCTCATCTGAAATAAAATTACAGTTCAGTTCCTGACTCTATGGTGCATCACTAATTTCTTGCCTTTCTATTGACTTTTATCAGGCAAATGAAGCTAGAATGGAGGTGAATAAATGGGCAGCAAATGAGACCAAGGGGAAGATAGAAGAGTTCCTTCCACCTAATTCTGTAGGTGCAGATACTAGGCTAATTTTGGCAAATGCCTTATATTTGAAGGGCGCATGGCAGAAAAATTTTGATCTCTCTGCAACAAAAGAAGGTACTTTTAATTTGTTGAATGGGGAAAGTGTGAAAGTACCCATGATGACTACTACAAAGAGTCGATCTATACAAGTTGTCGATGACTGCAAAATCCTACGCCTTCCCTATTTTCAGGGACAGGACAACCGATCCTTCTCCATGTATATTATATTGCCCAATGATATCAATGGTCTGCCTGAACTGGAGAGAAAGCTTGATCTTAATTTTCTTGAGCACCATCTTTCCCCAAGAAGTGAGGTGAAGGTACGTTCGTTTCAACTACCTCGCTTCAAGGTATCTTCCAATGTCAATGCAACTGAGATCTTGAAAAATATGGGACTTGTCCTCCCGTTCAGTGATGATGCAAATTTCAACGACATGGTTGACTGTGTAAGTGGGCGTCTCTGCATTTCAGATGTTTTCCACAATTCATTTGTGGAGGTTAATGAGGAGGGCACTGAAGCAGCAGCTGTCACTGCACTCGTGATGGAAAAGCAATGCGCAATCATATACCAAATTGAGGAGGACTTCATAGCTGACCATCCATTCATGTTTGTGATCAAGGAAGATAAAAGTGGAGTTATCCTCTTTGTTGGACATGTACTCAATCCATTGGAAAGCTAATCTTAATAGAAATTGGCCAACAGATAAATGCTTAAAATCAGGTTACAGAAGATATAACTAAGAACAATAATCGATAATTATAGAATAGCCAAGATAATAGCTATGTTACACTTGGACATTAAGTTCTCAGTGCATTTTGTGCTGCGCATTTCAGAGAAAATAGCATGTTTGGCACCGTTTCTTGAAGCCAAGAATATCAACTCTTTAGAGTTAATGGCATTTTCACAAACTTTGTGAACATTTAATGAATATGTACACATAGATTGTAAAAATTTGTGTACATTGCTTGACTATTTTGACATCACATAAATTGCGAGCAGTACTAATATATTTTTCTTGCCAATGTAAATGATTGCAATATTAGAATAAATAAACTAAAGGTTATCCTTAAGCAATATCAAATATATTTTTCTTAACCTTTAAGCAATATCAAATATATTTTGTTTGTTACATTAGGGAAAAGTTTTCCTCACCCTCATTTGAGTAAAGTTGGAAAATAATTAAAGTATATTTATAAAAAAATTACTTGGAAGAATTTATAGAAAAAAATATAATCAAGAATGGAAAAAGATGTTAATCAATAAGATGTTTAGATCAAAATAAACAAATTCAATGTAAAACTAATCAACATAATTGTTGAGATAAGTGTTTCAATCTTTTATCTCAATATTTCAGTATTTTCCTAACAAAACTTAAGGAGGTACGCTGGTGTAATTAAGTAATCATATTAGTATTTTATTAATGGAACATTAATCACTTACATTCTCTTTTACTTTATTCGCTTAAGTTAAACTTAGAGCACTTTTCTATTATTAGATTGACGTATAATTAGATCATATTGTCTCAAGTTATAAGATGAGGATAGTTGTCATGATATAACTTAAATTCACCTAGAGTTGCATATAGGTCTTTATCTTATTTGATTTTATAAGAATTCACTATAATCATTGTATTAAGTGACTATGAACATAAACATGTTTGATTAGCCTATAATGAGATGATCTACAAACTAATAGGTCTTAAAGTTTATGAGGATACGCTACATCACATAGAGCACACTTATTGGGCCTTAGCATTGCCATGACCATAACCAAGTAATTATATGCATAACTTGAACATCTAATATGTTTTGATGTTCCCTTAGAGGAAATTGTGTGTGTACATAAAATTAAAAAGTAGTTCATCCTCTTCATGCCTTGTTTACATTTGTTCATGTATTTACATGAGTGATGTCATAGATTCATGAAATGTTTATATTAGTCTAAAGGACTAACATTCCAATACCTCCAACAACTTTGTTACTTTTTCATTATCATGTATGTAATGTGGACATATTATAGAATGAGCAATGTAGTCACAAGACATTATAATGATTCTATCACCTCCTTCTACTAACAGTACAAATTTTTAACTTGATTCATGAATAAATTATAATAATTCTTCATTGTAGGACATCTTGTGGCATTTGTTCTAGTCAAATTACATGGACCAAGAATCCTCCTTAGTGTTATAGAGTTCCAATATGCTTCATTAAGGGCTTCTAGAGAGTTTTTGTAGTAGGACATTTAATGGGATGACCATTGTAGTTACATGACATGCGTTAAGATTCTTCAACAATGCACTAATTCTTAAGAACACTTTGTGCATGTTTTTGTCCACATGGTCTTAATCAATTGTCATTTTAGTTAGGTTGAGAATTACTAATCTAATCATAAAATCACTTTTGACATAGGGAATGTTGTATAGTTTTTTGAGACATACATTTTATATTTTCTTCTTAAATATTCCTTTCTAGAATGGAAATATCTTAGACATTCGCCTTTGGATTTTTTTCTCTCTAAGTGCATAAATATTGTTGATGAACATTTGACATAGGTCCTCTTCAAGGTTCAAAGCTTAGTATCCACCACTGGAACATGGGGCATCATATATTGAAGGGCTACCTAATCTCTCTCTTCACATTTCTCTCTATTCTTGGAATATTTCCTCTCATTATTTGGGAGGTATCATTGTAAATGGGTATCTAAAATGACCTCATTATTAACACACATTTAAGATTTCTTCAAGCTACACCTAATGGGGCTTCTTGATATAAAAATTTCAAGCTCACTTGGTATAGCATTTATTTTAAGAGTAATATTAAACGTAATTATTAAGTTTACTTATGATAATGTAAATACTTAATTTTTGTCACATCCCACGTAGTTCGTGACTAGGAAATTAAAAATAAATAAATTGAAACTATCAAAGTACCCAAATAATTGAATTATGGGCTACGCATGGGCTTCTCTGAGGGCATTAAAAAAAAGAAAGATAGGACATATGGTGCTAGGAATGGAAGGGATGTCCATGCCATTTATAAAGCATGACATTGCACCTATTTTCATTTAGAAAATTGGAAGGATGAGGACAAAAGAAGTGCAGATTGACTGGTGAGAAGAAAAGGAGGAGACAAAGATGAGATAATGCAAAGGCATGGAGGCCACATGAGGGGATAGGAAAGCCATGGGAAAGAAAAAGGATTATATTATATGAAGGATAGAAGCAGCCAAGAGTCACTATGGAGTAAGGAAAACGATTGTGGAGTTGGGCATTACAATTACCATTTGCATTTGTTTGAAAGTTTCTATGATGCCAAATTTTAATACAAAGTAAGGAAGACGTACGAAGGATGGACAAAATTATTTACCTATTTCAAACACCATGTTATTAAAAGAATTGAAATCCCTCAACCCATAGTTTCTTTCTTCACATAGTTGTAGCAAATACAACCTACTCCTTTCAATCGCAACTTTGTGATTACTTTCAAACAAGTGTATAATTGCTACACCATTAACCTTGTCATTGCATGACAACCAAAGAACTTAATACACCACATTACCTTGTATTGCATCCTATAGCTTTAAAGAAATTGAGAGAAGAAATTGAAAACTTAAGTTAGCACTAAGAGGAAAATGAAGCAAAATGAAAACACCTCCAATTCACATGATAAAGAAAATATGCCTCTTCTTCTAATTGACACATAAAAGAAAGGTCATCTCCTAGAAAACCAATCTACAAATTTTGAAGCTCAAGAATTACTAATAATCATCATAGAGAAATTATTGTTGCTCAACATATATGTGAGGCCTAATTGAAACACTCAAACTTGGGCACACTAGAATCCATATTGCAGGAAGTTACATCTTCATGACAAGGAAAATCTTCATACTCAATTCATTCACCTCAAGGACAACAAGGAACCAACATACTATTGTGAATATAAGTTACACAATTTTTTTCAATCTAAAATGTAATAACTATATGAAACATTGGAATGGCTTCAAGGTGTGAGACCCTTGTTGAATGAAGACAAACCTCTAAATGAAGGTTTGTTTCCCTATATACAAGGTGCTAACCCCACCCAAAACTACATAATCCTACACTGAATCCTATTGTATTGAATTCTAAGGAAAAGGAAAGGAGAAATGTATGAAATAGGAAGGGTGGTGATGGACCTAGATTAAAAACAAAAAACAAAAAAATCCTACTCACTAATGGAACAAAGCATTAATGAATCTACTAAGGGAACTAACATAATAATCTATTTCAATACTTTTGGAGTCAAATGTGAGGGTAAGTGGTTTGATAGGTACTAAACAAGAAGATATATCAATAAATGGTCCTTACAATAGGATTCACACATAATACATGAGAAAAATTATAGAAATAATCATGTAATCATGAACATAAAAGCTTTGCAGGATAGGAAAGATCCTATAAGAGATATCTAATAGTATGTTATATATTTCATTAATATGGAGGCATAGAGCCTATATACAATTGTGGATCTATATGAAATGCATGTCTCTAAAAATGAAATAAAAAAATAACCCTTATAATAGGTATTAATGAACTACATTTTATTTAGAAAGAAAAAGCCCAAAAAAGACAAACATAGAAAGCCAAGGAAAAACCTAGCCACCAATTTTACTAGAGAAGTGTGGACATTTTTAATGAGAATTGAATACCACTACAAAGATTCCCATAAATAAAGAACAAAATCATGATCTAGAGATAAATTACTAACAATAGGATCAATAAAAATAAATGAGGTGTGACATCATATTTCTAAAAATTACACCAAAAAATACAATCGCCCCTATAGATTCCAAAGATATTTTTCAAGTAAGTTGAAGGATGATAACAAACATTAATGGTTTGCAAAGAGAGTGCACAAATAAAATGCACCAAACAAACCTACAAGAGCTAATGACAAGAAAAAATGGCCTCTATAAATTTTTGTGCCAAAATAAAATCATTACAATCTTCACCATCATTCCTATCAAAGATAAAGCTTTAGGCCTAACCTCTACCTTTCCTTTTTATCCCTAGTAGTCTTGGTCTTTGGGATCTAATCATATTCCTTTTCTCTTTCTCTTGACATCCCTATCTTTGGACAATTCCCTCATAACCCCGATAAGGGTTTACAACGGTTCTAAGAACTATTAGAACCTCCAATAATGTATTCAAATTGGTCTTCCCTCCCAAATAATTGATGAATACTAAGAGGGGGGGTGAATTAGTATATCCAAAAACCTTACCAAACACTTAAGCAATTTTATTGCAGACTAGTATAGCCCTTTAAATAGCAAACGGGTTAATACACAAACAAGCCAAATAGAAAATAAAGCATTCACCCACAATAACACAATCACCATAACACAAGATATTTTGATGTGGAAACCCAAATGGGAAAAACCACGGTGAGTAAAACTCACAAGTCTACTATCTGTAGAATAGCAACCAGACCGGTTGAGTTCAAACCGGTTAAGATCAGACCGGTTAAGGCCTTACAATGTTCTTCACCAGAACAGATCTTGTTAGGAATCCTGATCTCTGTTAGGAGATAAGTCCTGTTAAAGAGTACCCTGTTAAAGGATTTTAGATCCACAACTGTGAACCACCTTGTTAGAGGATTTAGAACAAGCTTAACTAAGCCTACCTAGTTAAGGGTTTCTAACTTGTCGAAGAGATTAGTAATCAACAAGTAAGTGATCTACAAAGTAGCACAAAATGCTTAGTTAGATCCTTGATTGCTCTCTATTAATGCATTACAGCATTACTTCAGTCTTTTGTCCTTCGCACGTTCAATCTCTATTGCAAGATACTTTTTGCAAAGACCTAACCTTCCTTACACAAAACCCTAGACATGATGTCCTCATATAGGAATCTGATTTCATGTCGGTCCAATGAGATTAGATTACAATTTCCTACGTACAATGCATCTAGACACAATTGTAACATGGCATAGAATCACCGCATCGGTGTCGATGGATGATAACTCATCACACTTTACAAGTTTGTCGGTTAACAAAACAAAGTATACCGATTACCGATTTACAAACAAAGACTGGGAAACTAGAACATAGTGTTCCAATCTTAAAAATATTGGCTGTCGTTTGGGGTCCTCGTACCGCTTGAGGTCCTTGGTCATTCTTTGACCGGTAAGCTCCTTCTGCAAACAACGATAGTCTTCTACAAACAAAGACTATGCATACATTGACATATAATACTGGTTTGAACAATACATCACATACTACTGGTTGAGAATAACTTATACAACAATTAAGTGTGTGTCCATCAATGAAAATTACAACTAAGTACAAACATCATCAAAATGCCAACAATCTCCCCCTTTGGCATTGATGGAAACACTTAAGAAAATTTGACATCTAAGTGCTTACAAAACAAAAATGATGCCATAATCAAAATTACTTCCCCTAAGCATATACACTACTCCCTTTACCAAAATTACAAGCATGTACTACTTCCATTTGCATAAAATTTTCATTCAATACCTCTCCCCCTTTGCCAACAATGACAAAGTAATGCAAACATGTCGTAGATATTTACCAAAATCATATTGCATAACATGAAAACGCAGTATATGTTTATGACAATAATGAGTAAAATTTCTCAAAAATGAATTTAAAGTCTTTCAAAAATTCCTACATGTCTGTAGACCAAGTATCTAGGAGTGAGGCAGCAATTTCACTCTGGGTCTTCATCTAGAATGCTAACTCCTCCATGGCATCCATAGTGCTAAATTCCTAAGTGACAATAATGGCTTCCATGTTCAAAAAGAACTTCTAAAGAATTTGCAACTTAGGTAACAAAAGCAACTGAAGCTCCTGCAGATTTTGAGTCTGCTTGCAGATCTCTGAATCAATCCTAGCAATTTGTTGCCTGTGAGTGTCTGTACAGTCTTCCCATACACTGTGAAGGAATCATATGGCACTTTGAAGGTCTCCATATACTGCTTTAATTCCAATTGGAGTTGACCTTTCTTCTTCATAGCATCATCAGAAAATAGATCGGGCTGGTAGATTTTGCTCAAAAGTTTATATCCTTCAGCCATTGCCAGACTGATATCATCTCTCTGATGGATCATCTTGGTTCTGTCTTCATCAATTTGCTTCACCAATGCAACTTTTAGTTCCTTTTCATGCTTTTTCTCTGCAGTAGCCTGGGCAACATCTTCCAATGATTGCACTTGATCACCCACTATTGTGCATAGAAGCTTCAACTAGGCCAGTGAGGAATCGGTACTAGGAAGATTAGTATCGGGGACTAAGTTTGAAAGAGTATCAATAGAAAATTGAATAAAATCTTTTTCTTTCTTCTTTCTTAGTTCCTCCAATAGTTCTTTAGCAAGTTGAATACTTCTAAGTAGCTCATTTTTGTCTATAGATTTGGTAAGACAGACAAGAGTCAATTCACTGTGACTGGTCAAATCAACTTGTTTATCTTGAACTTGATCTCCGGTTGCCTTGGGAATCTCGGGAGTCTGTCCTCCTTCCTTTTCTTTGATTCCCACTTGTCTCTTCTTCTCTTGCTCTTCATTCTCCTTGGCCTCCTTGTCGGCCTTCTCTTTCTCCTCATTTTCTGCTTTCTCCTTCTCTGCTTTCTCCTTCTCCACTTTCTCCTTCTTTGCTTTCTCCTTCTCCGCTTTCTCCTTCTTTGCTTTCTTCTTCTCAGTGTTCTCACTAGGTGATTCTTGAATATCTAGTGCAGTATCCTCCGGTTTAATGCCTTCAGCATCTAATGCATCCACATCAATAGGATCATTTTTCTCAGCTTCTCTTTCTCCTTGATCATTGAAGGCTTCATCCGGTTTTGATTTTGATAGGTCTTTCTTAGCCTGTAGATTTTCTTTGGATACCTTTTTCATCTTGACAACTTCTTGAGCCCGCAGATGAGTGTCCTTTTCTAATTCAAAGATTTTACCTCCAAGTAACTAAAGTCTTCTCCTTCTCATGAAAAAGGTGCCTTTGTACCGATCAAGAATCTCAAATAATTCAGAATTGGAAGCATGTGGAAAATATTGAGCAAAAATTTTCTCCCTAATTGCTTGCTCCTTTTCAATGGCAATGCGTCATTTATTGTCCAAAGAATCATACAAAGAATTAGAAACTATAAGTTTAATATCAGTTGGAGACCGATTATTATCACATAAATACTTAATGAGTTCTTTCTCTACCTCTTTCTTTTCAGTATCATTAAAAACATCAAAATAATCTTTTAGATCATCAAGAACTTTCCTTCTAATATTCTTTATAGTTCTTTGACAATGTGTCATAGGCTTGTAAGAAGCAATGTCTATATTTACCGATTTAGGCGTTATAGGTACATTACCGGTTAGCTTGGTCTTCTTACCCAATTGCCTCATCTTCTTCATTTCATCTTTCGATTTAGTGTCTTCTAAATCCTATGCTTCGTTCTTGGTTTTCCTCTTCCTCTCAAATACCTTTGGCGGAATAGCCTACGATTTCTTCTTGGCTGGTGACCTCTTGGTCACTTTTGGACTAGCAGCAAATGTAATCGATGCTGATGCCAATGGCACAACTTTCTTCTTCTTCTGCTTCAGTACTTCAGTAGGATTAACCCTCTCAGAGTAGGTACCAGTCCTCTTCTTCTTTGGATCAAGCGGTGAACCTTGTTCTCTGGTTCATCTTCAATTTGAACTCATCGAAATACCTATTCAGAGTCTCCAGATAAGTAGATCCCACTACTTGTAGACTCTCCTTGATTTGTCTTGTAACCAGTAGATCACTTGACCATTGAACATTACCAACTCCCGGAAAATACCCTTGAAACTAGAAAAACAACCCGACAAGTAGTTGACCGAACTTGAACCTTAGTGCCTTTTCCTCTTTGATGGATTTCAAATTCTCCATGAGTTGTTTTTGCATGCAGGTACACAAGTCATACTCTACATCTTCCTTGATCATTCAATAAGTAGCAAGCACAACAGCTGTAGGAACAGAATTAATCATGCTGGCATAGAATACTCTGTACCCGATCACCATGCACGCATTCTTCACCAAGTCATCTCTTGTGGTGTTGACAGTCATTTCCTACTTTTCGCTCACAGAACCAATGAGCTTTTCCACTTTGTCTTTTGTGATCTTATGAAGAACAGGGACTTCTCCAATATTGCACAAATTGGTCACGGCATGGATTGCCTCAGGTGTGATATCATGGGTTCGCTCAAGATACATCTTGTCACCATGAACCCTACTCAAAATAATTCTTATATGATCTTTTGTGAATTCCTTGTTAAAATATGCTACATTGTAGAAATTCTTCTTCTCAATCACGTTGTACTCCGGTTTAATCTTCTTATCTTCTCCACAGAACAAACTCAACTGGGAGTGAATCACTAGAGACCCTAGGTCTTCTAGTCTGCAATCAATGTAACCAGAAACATCCCCTTCAACAATGAGTCTGACCAGAATTTGAGATAGGGCATTGTAATTCAACTTCTTCCTAAGAGATTTGGATGACTCCTCAGGTGTGGAAGAACTAGAAGAGACTTTGGATGAAGAACCCATGTCCAAATAATTTTGAATGATAAGAGTGATTTGATGAAAAATACCTTTTAACTTCGAACTAGGGTTCGCCAATGTTGAGCACAACATACTTCTCCAAAAGCTTGCTTTACCACATTGTCCTCCACTCTGGATAGCTTGAAATGACTGCTGGGTCTTGCACAAGATTTCTTTCTGGATTTCTTCGAATGAAAGATTGATTGCTTTTGTTGTGCTGCTCAAGTTAGAAAAATGCTTCTTCGAAAATAGGCAAGTAAAAGTGACTACAAGAGTCACCTTTATACATGCTCCTACCTACCATAATAAATGCATCATCGATAGGGTACAAACCCTAATTTCACCTTTTACCACTTCATTTCTTTTGTCGATCGACAAGTAACCGATACCGATAAAAGAACTTTTACCGATATACTCTGGGGGTCCAAAACATTGTTACTGATATGTTCCCCCTTAAGCTTTCCGAAGCTTAATTTGTTGATTCAGGGCTCTCCACACTAGGTGTGGAAACTAGTACATCTTGTGGCTTCTCTTCAGATTTCTTTTTCCAAATTTAATTCATATCTACTTGAGTAGTTTCAACATCAACCTTTCATTTACCTTCTAGGTCAACCGGTTTCTCTTCTGAAGGATTCTGTCTCAGTCTGCATGATTTGGCAAGATGTCCCAGTTTGTGACAATGATAGCATACCATACCAGGTGCTCTCTATGGTCTGGTGTTCACATTTCCATTCTTTCTCCTACATGTTGCAGTAGTGTGACCACTACCATGATAGATCACACGGGTTGCTCTCCAACCGTTTGTCACTCCATAATCATTTGACCATTGGTCATAGGTTCTATAGCAGTTTGGGTTCTGGTTCATAAGAGGTTCTTGGCCAACTCCTTTTGATCTTGGTGCATAACCTCCAGGGTTGTTCATAACCGATCTACACTCAAAAGATCTATGCCCAAACTTGTTGCATGCATAACAATGACCATTAAATCTACCAATTCTAGCCTTGTGGTCATACACATTGTTTTGCATGTAAGGGAAATTATTATAAGTCTTGCTTCTACATACATTGGCAGTATGTCCTTCCTTATGACAGTTAAAACATACAAGTTTGAACTTTGACTTACCTTTGCTTTTTCTATTGTTCTCAAGTATCAGTTGCTCTTTTGGTAAATCAATCTTGGTTCCAGAGGATTCAAATTCCTCATATGCAGAGAAACCAAGTCCAGTGGTATCCCTTGATGACTTCATTGATTCCAGTTGTTGGTCCAATTTTGTAGAGCTCTAGTTGAACTTTGCAAGTATCTCCTTTGTCTCAGCAAGTTCTTTGGAAAGAGATTCATTGGTCTTCATTAGGGTTTCATTCTGAGAAATGGTTGCATTGAGTTCTACTTGCATTTCTTCTTTCTCTTCCTTACTGTCTTGCAGATAAGCGATAATGGTACCAATTTCTTGATTCAACTTAAAAATCTTGTGCTCCTTGTCATTCACTAGATCCTCAGCTTTTCTTCAATTTTCTAGTTTCTGACTCATCCTAATGGTCAGTGCTTCCAGCTCCCTCCTTAAGTTAGCTTTGGACTCATTCAATTTCTCCACTTCTTCGACTAGGGCATCCATGTTTGCTTCATCAGAAGAGTTGTTTTCAGTAAGTTCTCTTCTTTTGGCTAAAGAGCCTTTATACTTGACCTTAAGTCATCATAGGCTCTCTCTGATTTAGCTAGATGGTGAGTGAGTTACCTCATGCAGTATTCCCCCATATCTCCTTTCAAGCAATTAGACTTAAAGAAAGGTTGGTTCTAATACCAAATGATGAATACTAAGAGGGGGGTGAATTAGTATACCCAAAAACCTTACCAAACACTTAAGCAATTTTACTGTAGACTGGTATAACCCTTTAAACAACAAACTAGTTAATACACAAACAAGCCAAATAGCAAATAAAGCATTCACCCACAATAACACAATACCCATAACATAAGATATTTTGATGTGGAAACCCAAATGGGAAAAACCACGGTGAGTAAAACTCACAAGTATACTATCTCCAAAATAGCAACCAGACCGGTTCAGGTTAGACCGGTTAAGGCCTTACAATGTTCTTCACTATAACAAAGCCTGTTAGGAATCCTAATCTCTATTAGGAGATAAGTGTTGTTAAAGACTACCCTATTAAAGGATTTTAGATCCACAACTCTAAACCACCTTGTTAGAGGATTTAGAACAGGCTTAACTGAGCCTACCCAGTTAAGGGTTTCTAACTTGTCGAAGAGATTAGTAATCAACAAGTAAGTGATCTACAAAGTAGCACAAAATTCTTAATTAGATCCTTGATTTCTCTTTGTTAATGCATTGTAGCATTACTTCAGTCTTCTATCCTTCGCACGTTTAATCTTTGTCGCAAGATACTTTTTGCAAAGACCTAATCTTCCTTACACAAAACCCTAGACATGATGTCCTCATATAGGAATATGATTTCATGTTGGTCCAATGAGATTAGATTACAATTTCCTAGGTACAATGCATCTAGACACAATTGTAACATGACACAGAATCACCGCATTGGTGTCGGTGGATCATAACTCATCACACTTTACAAGTTTGTCAGTTAACAAAACAAAGTATACCGATTACCGGTTTACAAACAAAGACTGGTAAACTGGAACATTGTATTCTAATCTTAAAAAGATTGGCTGCTGCTTGGGGTCCTCGTACCGCTTGAGTTCCTCAGTCATGCTTTGGCCTATAAGCTCCTTCTGCAAACACCGATAGTCTTCTACAAATAAAGACTATGCATGCATTGGCATATAATATCGGTTTGAACAATACATCACATACTACCAGTTGAGAATAACTCATACAACAAATAAGTGTGTGTCCATCAATGACAATCGTAACTAAGCACAAACATCATCAAAATGCCAACAATAATAGCATTGGGGGGGTTTGGGCACCCAATTAGGACATATTGTATATAAAAGGAAAAATTATTGGAACCTCCAATAATGTATTCAAATTGGTCTTCCCTCCCAAATAATAGAATTGGGGGGTTATGGGCACCCAATAAGGACATATTATATATAAAAAGAAGAATGATTTTGTTTAAGATGACTGGTATATATCTTTTATTTTCTCTCATCAAGTTGTATGCTTCATTGAACAAAAACCCATTGGAGCAAAGGTTTGTTGATTGTGATGCCCATGAGTTTCAAGTGGTCTAAACATAGGTTGTCTTAGATTATAGAGATTAATATCATCTAGAGGTTACAATTGTACAAAATGATTTTGTGGTTTCAAGAATTTTTATTATTTTTATCTATAGGGTTGATTGTGTAATTTCCAATTTTTCTAAGTTTTCGTTTTAGTGTTGCAATTGTATTTTCTTTTTTTTTTTTTGTATTGTTTTATATTTGTGTTTTCCATACCTCTTAGAGGGCGCCAAGATCATATTGTGTAAGTTTGGAGAGTTTTGCAGTGTCTTTTATATAGTTTGGTGTGTTCATTTAATTGTTGATTGTGGGGGTATTTTTTAGAATTTGAAGGTATGGATTTCAGTTTTATTGTAAGTTTTTGTTGCATTTTTTTGTGTGTTTACATATTAAATCATATACCAATACATCATCAATTGGATGGATCTTTCTCAAGAGTAATTTGATAAGCTATGACAGTATTACAAGGTTGTTTTAAAGTGGTGTTTGTTGTGTGTTTATGTGTAGAAGTAGTTGTAGATTTTCTCTTTCAACTTTGTTGCAAGCATGACTGTTGCTATGTGAGTATCTTGTTTTTTTTTTCTAGCACCGTTTATCATTACTATCTATTGTAGCATCTTTATGATAATTTTGGATAAAATAGGACAATCTAATGTTGAGATTAGCAATGTATAAATGACTCAATTTGGTATAGAAGTGCAATATTAGTTTTGGTTTTGGTTTTCTATTGTTGTGGGTATTTTTTAATTATTATAGTCCATTTTCATGTAAACTCATTTTCATATGATAAATATAAATTGGGGGTTTCTAGTTCATAGGTGCAATTATAGTGTGTATTGTCGTCAATTGCACTCCTTAATTGTGAACCCAATTCCACTCTTCTTAACACTTTCATTTTTCACTCCCCTAGACAATTTTAGGATCACTTCTAGCAAAATTTAGGATCCCCTAAATGAGATGATTCAATAAATACCCCTAAAAATGCACTCATAGATCTTGATCCTCATAAGCAATTTGACCTTGCAATAGGGTTTACCACTTATAAATAAGCATGATTATCCATATTGAGCTTCCCACAATCAAATTTGATACCTCTGTCAAATAGCTAAATTCAGGGTGCACACTAGTTAGAGTTTCATACAACCATCCCAAGTAGCCATGTTGGAGAGTTAAAATTTTGCACCTGTAAGCCATCAAACTAGGATAGTTATTTCACTCAACTCTCCTATTGACCAGTTAATGCTGTGCCAATTTGCAGAATCTCAGGACGCCATCCGCTATTTTTCCAAAATCAATTCCATTTGCAATTTATTCTTTTTGTTACTTGCATATTGCAAATCTTTCAAGTAGACATTTTCAAGGATTAATATTTCAATACCTAACTTGCCTTATGGTCAAAACAACTATTCCTAGCAATTGTCCATATAATAATGATCCACCATACCCACTTCAAGAATCCCAGAACTCCATATAATATTTTTCCTAAATCCAAACTATTTCCAATTTATTCAGTTTGTTATTTCCCCATTGCAAAACTTATTAAAGTGGCCTCCCACACAATTTAATACTTCTCACCTAGGTTACCTTTGGACCAAACTGATTAATCTATGCAATTGTCTATATTACAATGAACCCTGATGCAAGGTTTTGGAGCCCCACCAATTCATTTGATATTTTTTCTGAAGCCTAGACCAAATGCAATTCATGCAAGTCCGAAACTTACACAAAGTCAAAATTAATTATGGAGCTCACTTTGAAAAATAATGTCTCTCACCTCTAAATTAATTTCTCGGAGCCATCAGTTGCGTTGCAATCTCTCGATAAAAATATGCATGATTGCAAACTCTCACCACCTCATTATATGATTGGGTGAGTTTTCAGGATTGGTTCCAAATGCAAAAAACTAAGTTTGGACACTATTAACTCATTCCAAAATATTCCCCCCACCAGCTCAAATGGATGGAGCGTCAGCTTGAAAAGAATAGTTTATTTGATCATCAAATGAGATTGTTACTCTTACAAGTTCATTAATGAAAGACATAAATAAGATAAATATTTTTGCTTTTTAGAAGCTTGATAATTTAAATCAAACTTTTGAAGTTTCAAATGACTGCACTGTGTGTGGGGTAAATGTGGCTCCCACAAGGGGAGAACCCAACATACAGTTCCCACCAAGGGACCAGCTTACACTATAACTTTAAAATATTATTTCATGTTTCGGGAAGACTTTAGAATTATTTCGCCGAAGTACAAAGTCTGGCCAAAAACGATAAGCTTATCTTTTGGAAATAAAAACCCTAAGATGCAGTAATATGGGATTCACACAAAATGGATTGGTTTAAAAGCCGATAGAAACTTGCAAGCAAATGTAAGTTGCAGGATTCATTGCAGAGGTGTAATCTCATGAAATATATGCTTCGGGAGACTGTCGAGCAAATACAACTGGGAGACACAAAGCTTAAATATGGATAATGTTTTAACACGTCATCTCATGGAATGCAGATATTTGCAGGCGTACGCATAAATAAATACGAGTATGTTGAAAAGATTTTGAAACTTTCAAATGAATGTAAACGGCTGCCATAGAGCCGAGTTCAAAATTCGAAATGTCCTCGAGTGAAGGCTCTGAACACAGGTGATATGCATGCTATCCTAAACAAATCACAGTATGCAAAAAATCTACCTGGCCTGTGCCGAAAAGAGGTTTTGGATTCCCAAGTAAATGCAATTAAGAGATTTGAAGCCAAATTTCACAACCTTTGCCATCATCCTCTCGGTCTGTGCCGAAAGGATATAGACATTCATTGAAGCAATAAGATATTGAAAGTGAAAACGGTAGAAATGCATCCGAAATACAGTAACGAATAAACAAATTGCCTCAAAATAATGTGGTATAATTGTCGTAGGATATATACCAAATGAATTCGTTTATAAGGCTTTAACACTTTCAAGATAATATAATCGGTTACAGGTGAAAAGCCGAAGTCAATAGATTATACCAGCGCTTAATTTTCGGTGATATATTCTATTGAGGATAACGCAGAGATGAACCATAAAGGAATAAATTCAATGTATGGTGAATGGCAAGAAAGGGATAGGAAAAATAGAATCAATGCAAATTCAAAAGGTTTGTTAAGTGAGTAGCAGAGCTTTGGGAGAAGCCTCATTTAAAAGATCTTGGACTAGAGTATGCCACTTAGAGAGCTTGGTTTTCATGGAGTTCTTTTCACTACCTCTGCTCTAGTTGTCCCTGTAGTAAAGTGGGCCGAATTACCTTTCTTATTAATAACCATTAGTGAGATATATATTTAATTTATAACCTTGAGAGAAACTGGGACTTGTAACAGAGGGCACTTGATATGACTATTATTTTCAAAAGATTTCAAGCATACATACCCCAAGGGATGGTTGAATTCCATGGATAAAGAGTATTATGAAGGCAGAACGAACCTGAGCTGGTAATAAATTTTGAAAACAGTCACAAATGATTCAGATAGATTTACTAAAGATGCTGGATGAAAAATCTGAAGTCAATTTAGATCCCAGCAATTGCAAGATAAAGCATCGGGAGGACTTTGCTTATCGGATAGATATTTTAAATGTGCCACCGATATATTATGTCTTCCCCACAAGAAGTATATTCACAATTATAATTTTCAAGAAAAAAGGGGTTCACAATTATATTTAAGTAATCTTTAATTACTTAAATAGCATCAAAGGTAAGAAATTTAAGTGGGGTAAAAAGGGAAAATAAAGAACGGGCATATAGAAGCGAGAAGTTATTTCGTACACAATGATATAGTAAACGGTAAATGTTTATACACAGAGGTGACACACGAGGGAAGATATTATTTTCAGATGGATAAAAATATTACTTGTTATCAAAAGAGAATCAAAAAAGTGATTAAATAATTATCTTGAGGCGGATACAAGCACAAGATTCCTAGCACAGGAGAAATGTTATTATTTTTAAGTGTGAATATTGAAGTGATTAAAATTAATATTTTAATCATAGTTAATTAAAATGAACGGTTGCAGTCAGAGCCCTAGAAAAATAATGTATATGTATGGGTCAAAACTTAGGGAGGAGGCTAGAAAAAATTAGAAATTAAGGGAACATTATATACCAAATGTAATATTATTTCAATAATTGATTCAATGCTTTCTATTCAAATGTGTTGTTGAAAACTTATGTTTTAGATATCAGTTTTTCTTGATATTCATTTCTAGTAGATGAATGTTGTCTTAAATTCTCTTATGAAAGAATTGTTGATTGTCATGATAATTTGATAAAACAAGATCATTTGTGATGACCATATTCTTGTGATTTTGTTGATTGGTCTTTTCAAGGAGAAGTTAAACTCAATCAGACTTATTGTTGTGGGAAATAGTGGTTCTAATAGTATTAAGGTCTCATAGGGGTTATACGTGAGATTCTAGAAGGAGTGACTCTGTAGCCCAACCGAATAGGAAGGCATTGATCAGGTATCAAATCATACTTACTTTTATTCAAAACATTTACATTTTTTAATTTCAGTTTGAAGATACAAGTAGGATGTAATTGTAGGAAGTATAGGAATTAGGAACAAATAGGAGTTAGAAGAAGCTAAAGAGTAGATAGCTTTATCTCAGAAGCAATCGCCACTTGGAGATAAATATCAAAATTAAAATATAATGTAAAGTATAATATACTATAATATACATAAAGCATGGCATTCTTTTAGAACTTTCCAATCTATTGATTTGGGAACTAACAAACCCATTTATGCTTGTACCATGCAATAAATGTCATATTATCACATTATACCTTGCACTGCACCTTAACCCTGGCCCAAATATGGGGTAGGACCAAGGTATGATGCCTTGGTCCTCACTGGGACCATGTCACCACACCATGGTTCTCCCTATTTGGGGCCCAATTCAAACCCTTTGCCCTATCCAAAATTTGAGCAAGAAATCTTTCTTCATGTCAGCCTATGTCGGAAAATTAACATAATTGACGATAGGCAAGTATATAAGGAGGTCTTCCCCTCTCACTTGGATAATAAGGCAAATAAGGCAAGGATGCGGGTGAACATGAGGTGAACTACATTCAAGCAATCAAGCATTCAAGCATTGAAGTATTCATCATCAAGCATTTCTAGAGGTCTTCAAGGCTGCATATTTTTCATATTTCCATTGTGGAGAAGCAATACATCAATCGTTTGCAAGCATGTGTGTGTGTTACGGTTTTATCATGTTCATGTCATTTCATAAAATATATGTGATTACATTCAAGAAGCAAAGCATCATTATCAGTCATTGCAGATCAGAGGTATACCTTTCCATTGTTTATTTCAAATATTTGGAATATTTCATTCAAGCTTGATTTCAAATTGAGGTTTGACTTAGGCAAAACCTTATTCCCAAACTTTTTTCCCCTTTTTTTTGTGTGCAGGAAATGGGTATGGAGTTGTACTCTTCAGAATAAGCTTCATTCATAGAGACAAATCAACCCTTTTTGACATGTGAAAAGTCTGGAGGACCGTGGTGCCACATCATGGTCCTAGCTTTTTAGGAGCTTTTTTGAGTGTCAGATCCGATTTGGCTTATTCTACTCAATTCTAGGTGCCCAACTCAATCCTAAGTCTGTAGCTCACTTTTTCCACATATTTTCCTTCATTTTTCAGAACTTTACCTATTTTAGCATTTCAACTTACAAAAGAGGAAACCCAAATCAATCCAATCCATTTAGTATTCAATCCTTATTTGATTTATGACTAGATCTAATGGATTCTAACCCTTTTTTGAATGTGAAGGTCCGAAGTGAAAATTGTTTTGGTGATTTCTCCCTTCTATGTTGCAAATTGCCAAATAATTTTTTCCCCTTTACAATTCTAGTAAGAATTTTGAGGACAAGTGTTCTAAGACTTTCAATCCCAAATCTGAATAGTTTTGGTAGTCAAACACCCTCACGACTAGAGGACCCTCCACCCATGTCTAGCTTTTAGGTTCTACTTGTTGGAAACTTGAGTTTTGTTGCTTATGTTGTCATTGATTTCAACCTCTCTAGCATTCCCATTGGTGTCACTGTGTGTAGTGTTGATGTTGTAGATGGTATGAGAATGAGTGTTCAAATGTTTCTATGATGTATGTTGGTGTTGTTGAGATACTATGAGGGGTTTCCAAAAGGCTAGTGTAGTGGAAGTTTCAATATGCATGAAACATTATTTATATGCAAGAAAGATTTTTTAAATGTTTTAATAGAAGAATGTTGCATTTATTTGGTTATTGATGATCATGGCCTATGGTTCTGGATATAATGTCTATGTTCTGTGGATACTGCACTATCATGTTTTCAGGTTCTCAATTATTCAGATGATGTAGTTGGTTGCAGCAAATTGTTGATAGTGATATTGTCTGTCAAGACTAGTCTCAAGAATGTTTTACATTTCTCCGCTATGGTGATTCAAGTGTTTCTCCTTATAGGCCTTATTCATATGGTTTATGTTGATTCATTCAACAAGTGAAGTTATGTCATTTTGTGTTCTATGTTTTAGTTGTGGTGGTGGTTGACTGACTTAGGTGGTGTATCTTATTTGGATCATAATATTTGGTCAAGATAAGCATTAGAGGTTGAATTAAAATGTTAATATGGGTCTCACAGTGGCATGTGTAGATCCACATTGATTATTGTGAATTGGGTGATGTGTTTGGTTTATTGGTTAACATGTTTCATTACTTTTCTATACGTTATACTTGATGTCATCTTTGGTGGATGTTCTTGCATGTGCATTTCATTGGAATCAAATTTGGAAGATGTGTTATGATTTTTTTGGGTCCCCTTTATCTCTTGGAGTGGATCAAATTGTGTATTATTGGTTTGAGAAGCCGACTTTATGTAATTCATGTATACTTTGTTTGTGGCCAACCTAATTGACAGTTTTAATGTATAATCTTGTATATATGGGTGTGTGGATGAGTTGATGCATGGAATGTGTCTGGATTTCTGTGAGTTGGATGTGAATGCTATGCAAGCAATAGAAAAGTGAATTTCAATTTGTGATCGTATTTTTCAGTGTGACCATATGTTGAGACACTAAATGAAGTCATATTTATTTCCATGATATTGTTGGCTTAACACAATGGTTCAAGGATAGTATCATGATCAAGAGATCTTGTTCATTACAATTCATTATTCACTATTCTTATTGGAAGACAATGAGTCCTTTGGCAGCTTGTGCAGCTCTTTGTATCTTACCTTGAGATTGTGCATCTCAATATTGCAAGTCCTTTTTATCTTGCCCTAAGGTTGTGTGCCTTAATTTTTCAAGTCCATTCAGGTGCAATGAGCTCCTTGGCCTTGATTTGTAATAAATTATACATATTGTAAGTGTGCTTCTTACTATGATTTTCCTTCCTTGGGTTTTTCACTTAAATGTGGTGTTCTTGTGTGTGTTGTACTTTGTGCTTTCATGTTTCATATTTACAAAGTTAAGTTAATTGTGGTTTGAATTTAAAAGGATTAAAGTAAGTTGTTTAAGGTCTGGACTAATTTACCCCTGCCTCTCAGTCATATGGTGTGTTCAACACTACTTATTGTCACAAGTGCACCTTTGTATATTTGTTCCATTTTTGTAACTTCTAGTGGTTTCTTGTGTGTGTGATTTTATTTTTGTATCTTATATTGTCATTTATTTATTCTTTTAGACTTAATTATCTCACATCTAAATAAATGAATCCATATACAACAAATTAATAGAACCCAAGGTGTTTGACTCTTTTTTATTATAGTTAGTCAACATAGATACCTTTGTATTCATATTCCAATGTTTTATAGAAGAAAGATTGGTTTTAGTCAAACTTCTTGCTAGATTTGTCCATGTCTTTTCCATATCAAACACAATGACTAGTGTCCTAGTCCATGTTGATTTTGTGTATAAATAAAAATTTATGGGAGATTTGAGCACCATATTTTCAAATTGCTTTTCTATTTTGTTACAAATTATTTAGAAAATATTTTATTAGGACATAAAATTTGTGCTCATTTAAATATCTTATGTGGACAAAAACCCATTGAATATTAGTGATAAATGGATGAGCATTCATTGGTTCTGGGTATCATAGGGTGAGATCCATTTTCTAAATGATGGTGATCTCATTCAAAGGTTGCAATGGAGCTTCAATATTTGGTTGTTTCTATTATTTCTAATTTGTGTTATGTGCATGTTTTGGATTGCAATTTGAGTGCAATGTTTGGTTTTAGTATTGACGTAGGTTATATATATATATATATATATATATATATATATATATATATATATGTTCGTTCCTCAAGCTATATATTTCATCCTTCAATTTAAAAGGTGTTTGGAAGTGTTATTGTTAAGGTAAGGTTTCAAAGTGTGTTGTGTGAGTAGATGTTAATGTGCAATTTCCAAATTGGTTTAAGTTGCTTGTTTCCAATTTTGAGACTATACAATAGTCCAATTTTTATTTACTTTAAATTTTAAATTGTTATTGTTGATGATGACTACCCATAATTAAATGAAATATATCCCTTAGTTGTATAAAGCAACCAATCATGTGAAGTCGCATTAGCTGCACAAGTATGGGATCCCCTTTTGCATGACCATTGGTCTCACTTTTTGGGGGCTGTTTTGGACACCTTAGCAAAAAGCATGTTGATGTTGTATCATATTTGGTGATGTAGCCCTGAAACCTTTTTATAAGCAAGGGACTTGCCAAGTAAATTGTATGAAATTGGGAGTGATTCAAAATTTCCACGTAGGATTTTGAGAAGTGCAAAGTTAGGGTGCTCGACTACTGGGTCCTCTCCCCTAATGTGCTCACATTTTTATAAAATAAACATACAACTACAAGGAGCTCAAAATGTGCACGTGCTTTGTAATGAAAAAGATTTATAACATGCCCATGTTATAAATCATGAACATGTTTTGAGCTTTAGTTGTAGATATTATAAAAGACACAACAATTAGGTATTACTATCAAAGGCTTTTACAATATGCTTGCATTATGTTTTATATAATATTACTCTTCCAATTTGAACTAGTCCATACAATTGAAATATATTATCCCATGTGATGCCTAAAACAATTAATTATTCTATCCTTCTAGGAAAGTGATCTTAGTACATAAATTCAATCTATCATATATCCTCAACTAGAAGTGAGATTAAGATCAAAACCTCTCCCACAAAACCAATGATACTCCATATAATTTCTTGACCTCCTCTTGCAATGTGTCAAACACCATTTCTTAATTGCAAATGATGGTCAATGTACTATCTATCATGTCAAATATGCAAAAAAGATATCATTTCGTGGTATTGGCTTTTTCTAGATGGATAATTATGCAATCTCGTAATCAATGGTATCTCACTCTAAATGGATGGAACCTACATTTTGTTGGATCCTTGATTACTCCTAGATGGCTACATCTCTCCCTACCTTTGTTCTAGCTCTCTCTTAGACTAGACCTTTTTTATGCAAGTGTGATTGTGCACACACTAGAAGGTTTGCACAATTTTAGCCTTATTATTTAAAATAATAGTTTTTTAAAATAATAAGGCTAAAATTATGAAAATCTTATAGTGTTTACACAATCACACTTGCTAAAAAAGGCCTAGTCTGGCGATTATGAAATTATTCAAGTGATCATTTAGCCCCTGAAGAGGGGAAAACAAGAAAAGAAAGATTCAATGGTTAATATTCAAATAAAACATTCAAAATATAAATTAAACCATTTATACCTTGCTACTTTACCTTCTCCTTCAGATTGAACAATGGATGAAGTGGAATGCGCCCAAATGCTCCACTTGATTGGATGATCTCCTTGTTGATATGTGGTTTTCTCTTCAAACGCACAACAAATGGATGAGAGGATGGAATGATGAGTGTTCTAATGGATGGAGGATGTGGATGACTATGCATGCAAAGTGACCAAGGATGCTAATTGACTATAATGAGGATGTTAAGGGAATGGTTCTAAGCATAAATGAGCAGCATGAGATTACTTGAATATGATATGAGAAATGAAGGGGAGGAGACCACAATTTATAGTTTTGAAGGGGGATGAGTGGACAGTTGAGATTGAATATGAATTAAGTGTGGATATTGAAGGACGATGGGGACATGGATTGAGAAGACAAGGTGTGGAGACCAAGAGATTTTCCATTAAGGAATTTCTTGTCTCCACACTCCACAAGGTGCATGGGGAAGATATCCTCAAGTACCTTGGGGGAAAAAAAGGAATTTAAAATTCCTTGGGAGAGGGCAATGGAATTAAAAATTCCCAAATAATTGATTGCATGGGAAAAGGAAATGGGAAAAGGAATTAAAACTTCCTTGGGAAGATGAGAGTGCCTAGGAGAATCGGGAATTTTGAAATCCTTGAAATGACCCAATTAGGTGCATTTAAGGTTGGAAGGTAAAGGGGACAAGAGGGGACAAGCCATTTATGGAAATTGGTTGACTTGGTGGCTAATCATGGGGATTAGGCACTAGCAAATGATTAGAAAGGGAGATTAGGAGGATTAATAAGAGATTAGAAGACAAGTGGGGTTTGTAGGAGTATTTGACAAGAGGAGAGAGAATGAGTGGATGGATTAAAAATTTGTAAATAATATTAAGTGGGATTCTAGAATAATTAATTAGGAGAAGTGATTTGTAGGAATCACATGATTTAGTTAATTTATTTGAATTAACTAACTAAAGGGAATTTAGAAGACTTAATTAATTTAAGGACTTTAGAAGAATAGGGAGTAATCGATTTATTTAATAAATCAATTATTGGACTATAGTGACAAGATTAATTAAAATAAATTTAATTAATTCTAAGAAGAATAAAGGGGATCATAATTAAATAAATTAATTATGTAGAAAGGATAAATTAATTAAATATTAATTTAAGCGTCTATATTCTGCCCCTCTTTTATGTAGCGATAAAATTGGCGATGGGTAAAAGAGAAGAAAGGGATGCCCCAGCATGAAGACGCAGGTGGTATATGCCCCCTCGAGAATTTAACCAGGAATTTTTAACATTTTCGGGGAAATTCTCAAAAAATGAAGAAAATGATAGAAAAAGAGAGGAAAAGGGGAGATGAGAAAAGAAAATAATGATGGGAGAAGGAAAGGTGTGAAATGGAAGGAAGGCAAGAAAACAAGGCCATGGGGGGCCCTATATAAGCCACACCAGGCCTAAGGAAGGGGCATTGTCACATACACCTTTACAGAATTTAGAGAGCACTTAGCCATTGGAGAGAAATGGAAATTTTTCTAGTGCATGAGCATCACGTTAAGAGAGTCAAACACCACCAGCGACTGACCGAGTATGGCCCACTAGTATGTACCCCAACTCCACTTTGTGATTTTGTAGGTTAGGGTATTTAATAGGAGTATTTAATAGGCTAGAAATTTGGTGTGGAGGAGACGTTGATTGCCGTATCAGTGTCTCCATAGGGGGTCAATGTTTTCGCAGGCGACTAACGCTTATGTAGGCATTGAAAGGGAAAAAAAGGGAGAATCAATGCAAGCACCAGTGACCAATGCAAGTGCAGGCGTCAATTGGTGCTAAAGGGGGGTCAAAGGGGGTAGAGACTATGCTTTGACGTCTCTTCCTGTGGTGTGACACATGCGCCATGGCTTCAATGTCTGCACCGGAGGGGATCAACCTCTCTGTCAAGGAGGCTAGGGAGGATAAAATGAGGGATAGGAAGGGGACAAGAAGGATTCAAGGTGGTGCATAGTTGCCCCTGGGATGGTGTGGGATAGACATAGGCTAAGATAGGCTAGCATAGGGTAGGATAAGAAGGCTAATGAAGTGAATTGATTGGTTGCAGGAGGAGGCAAGACTGCTCACATCACGAGAGCACTAGCCTTCAACCATGAGGTTGTATAGATAGTTGAGAGCAGATGAAAGAGAGATCCTGAGCACAGTGGGTCTCGGATTTGTTGGGAAATGGCCCAAGATTAGGTCTCACACTTCCATGATGATACCCTTAGTGGAGCATTGGGATAGCAAGGCATGCACCTTCCACCTATTGACTAGGGAGGCTACCATTACACTGTTAGATGTCTAGAGGATCTTGAAGATCTCTATCCAAGGCATGATTCCTGAGTAGTCTCAGTGGAGGATATTATTACTTGCAACAAGTGTGCGAGTATGGTTCACTACCTATGGATGGGATGTGGATGCACCTAGGATAGGCCATGCAGATCAGACATATTTCGTGTCTAGTGTTATTCATATGTGGATTGATCAGTCGATGGATTATGCCAGACCTCAGTAGGCATGGATTTTCTATTGGATGGGCTCATTATGCATGTATTATATGTTGGAAGGTTGTGTGCAATATTGTTGGGGAGAAGTGATGCTCAGACAGTTGTAACATGACATGCATCTATGTCTTTATCAGGATTACCGAAACCTCGGTACAAGGGTTACATAACTTTATATTTGGGTGTGGAAGCATATCTCTATGACGCGATCAATAGGGAGACAAGAGAGGAGGCGATGGTTCCCTTATGTGGACAGGTACAGGGGGCTCCTACACTATCATAGGGTAGGGGCTATGTGATACTGGAGGTGCATTTTTGACAAGATGATGTTCTTTTGCTAGCGCCCGTTCATGGATAGCGAGTGGTGGCGAGGCAATTGGCAGTTGGCCTGGGTGCAGATAGAGTGTTGGTTATTTAGCAAATCTATATATGTGATTGAGCACTACACACCGCATAGGGTGATGAGACAGTTTGGTCAAGTTCAGGATATAGTCATCCATGAGAGGCTATATTCACGGATTACACGAGAGGGGTAGGAAGTGGGACCGTTGGAGGTATAGAGAAGCTGGGATACTGCCAATAGGATCACATGGAATGAGTGGTTGCAGGAAGGAGAGGATCTAGGTTGCACAAGTGCATATACCTGCTAGTGGGAGGGCCATAGGCTAGGTAGACTGAGTGTACCAGGTGTGTTGAAGGAGGATGAGCTATGACCCTTAGAAGATGAGGTAGTAGGGGGAGAGGAGAATGGGTCGTTCAATAGAGCAATAGCAAGGGGAGGAGCGGTATAGAGGTAGAGGCAAGGAGGAGCAAGGAGACAGAGGAGAGGAGGGAGGGGAGGATAGTGGGTGCCTCAGGTAGAGGTAACATTACAGGTATAGCCACCAACAATACAGATTGGTGGGGTGGGCGCAGAGGAGGGAGGAGAGGAGGGAGGAGAGGAGGGTCTGCAAACCATGGATATTCCTGATATACAAGTATAGGGACAAGTGTCGGTATAGGCAAGAGGGGTCTCACAGGAAGAGTATGATAGGGTGGTTAGGGAGAGGGATGGTGTGATGGAGAGGGAACAGAGATTGGAGGAGGAGCTATGAGGGATGGATTCTATGAGGGGGAGGACCGGGGACCTTGAGGATGAGGAGGTGGGAGTTGATAGGGCCAAAGAAGATATCCTAGAGTCAGAGGTGTCCTGACTGACTAGGGAGGCGGATGATCTGAGGGAGAGATTACAATTAGCCTTGATAGAGGTCTCACATCTATGGCATGAGAGGGATGAGTCTAAGAGACTCTTGGAGGAGGCACAGAGTGGGCATGCCATCTCACAGATGAGAGCGGAGCTGGAGAGGATGGATGATGAGTTAGAGGCACTCTGTGATTGATTGAGTAGGGTAGAGGCAGATGTGGTGAGGCTACAGAGTGAGATTGATGTTGTGCGATGGATGTTAGAGCTTGCAAGTCTTGTACAGGTATTTGTTGATGTCGTGGCGGGACAACAGCAGGCAGAGAGATTAGTCTGTGAGGCCCAGTATTATAGGGACCTATACCATCAAGCCATTCCAGGAGACCAGTGGGCACCTTCATATGCAAAGAGCGCCCGATCTCAGAGGACTCAGAGTCGCCAGTCAAGTTCCTCCATGGGGATGAGGGTACCACGTCCACCAAGGGGGCCCTCAGGATCAACAGTAGGGGCAGGTGATCGAGAGAGCACAAGATAGTGCTCTAAATGTATTTGACAAATTATTTTTTACCCTTCGAGGATTATATCATTGTACTCTGATTTCACACATTCATATTTTTTAGTAATACATACGAGATGTGATTTTGGCGGTGTATGAATGTATATGGACTTTATTATGGACTCTCATGCACTTTGATTTATTGTTTGACTATACTATTGATGATGATTTTATGATATGATGACGTGTTGATGCATATGATCGGACTTATTTGTGATGCAAGATGGATGATTATGAGATGTTCGTATGCATGTGTTATATATGATGTCGCTAACATGTTTGTATGCATGTGTTATATATAATGTTGCTAACATGTTTGTGGATGCAAGATGCATGTGTATAACATATGCCTATATGGTATGCATTTTGTTTATTTTTTGTTTTATGATGATGTATATGCTATGGTGTAGTGCAGATGAACATGATATGTATGTATGTGATATGTAATGGTATAATAAATGCTTCTAATAATGAAATGCACCTAAAATGATAAGTGAATGAATAATATATAGTGAATGTGATAATCAAATGGTATGTAACTAAATGAATGCAGGATGCACTAATGTTCAATGTGATGTAATGAAAACCCTTATTTAGCTACTAAAAAATAACAAGCCAAAATTGTGTGGCTGATTGATGACTTACACGACCATTCGTGTAAAAAATTAATGTTTGAATGGGATCCTATTTCATGCACCTAAGATGTAATGATTGCAGCACTACATGAGATACTAATGTTTGAATGGGATTTAATTAAACTTACATTAGTATTTATTATGACCCTAAAATGTGATTTTACTTAAAATGCCAATGTGAATGGAGATGTGCGAAAATAATGCAATGATATGATAATACAACTATATGATAAAAATGATAATAATAACGCAAAATGATAATGATAATGCAACTATATGATAAAAACGATAATGATAATGCAAAATGATAATGATAATGACGGTGAAACTATATGAAAATGATAAGTATGTACGAATAATACAAATGAGCATGATAATGAAAATGAATGACACGGTTTCAAAAAGTGCACCTGATGATAATGATTAATGCAAGTGAAATTATTTTTAGGACATGTCAACCATAATATAATGATATAGGACCAAATAGAAGAAAGGAAGATGTGAACAAATTGAGGTCCCCAAAATGCATGGATGAAATGGGTGAATAAATAGAGATGAAGAGATTTTGTTGTTGTGCATATGTGGAGAGAAACCTAGTTTTGATGTTTCCAAGGATGATCTACACCACTGATTATAGGAATCTGGATGTTGTGAAAATCCAAGGCATGGACTGACTCTCAGACAATAGGCATCCCTTTCACACAATTGTGTAAACACCATATAGATGTAGATACATGGTTGTAAGTTAGTGCAAGAAAAACTCTCAAACACGCCATACCACAAAGACATGCCCCAGTGTACACCCACCCAAAACATTCCAAGATATAGAATGATCTTGGTAGTCGTAGATAGGAGTAGTCGTAGGACAAAATGATGCAAATCAAAGCAATAGAAAAATCATGCAATCAAAATGCAAAAGGCCAATTGACATCTCTTGCCAAGAGTAGGACTTAGGATTATGGATAAACTGTTGGACACAAGAAGGATGCATCCCAATGGGAAGGAGTACGTGAGAGGACTATATAGGAAATAGAGCAGGTGGTATGGACATATGCATGTAGATGTGGTGTTGGGTGCAAATACTTGTTTAGGCTTGTTTGGATGAGTTCCTGGACAACGCACAAGTCAAGAAGAAGCTCAAGCTCAAAAATAGGTGGTTAAGCTCAGTGTGATGGGCAGAAAGCTCGGGCTAGTGGGATGAAATCTCAATGTTGAGAAAATGATGTCTCAACCTTGCATTTACATGAGGTTACTATTTATAGTAAGTTATCATTTAAGCACAAAATGTTGCGAAATTCTCCTAGAAGCTTTTGGTTGGTTATATAAGCATGTCAGTAAAGTTTCGTCACAAGATCAAAACTTATTTTGAAGATATTAAAGTTTCCATTTTGGAGGGGTGCGATTAAAGGTTTAAACTTAATTTTGGGGACTTTAGACCCTATTAAATTACCTAAAAAAGTGGTCATAAATGGTGTAGCATTTACGAGGTGATAGATCACTTCGTGATCTTTTTGGCGCTTCAAACGGTTCATCAATCGGACACACGATTCGCAAGTTATGGCCTCTAGAAGTTTATACTCCTAAAATAGAAAATATAATTTGTATCGAACACATAAATGAGCTGTAAAAGAGAGGGACAAGTGTTGATGTGTGTTTTAACACATCATAGGGAATCTATATTGGAGATAAGGTTAGCTATATTTTATTGGGTGGTTTCAGCTCATGGTTTTGTAATACCGTTTGATGGTTTCTTGTATTGTATCTCCTATATATGAGGTGTGTGAGATAGAGGTTGTGTGTAAGAGTCTTATGGCTATTGAGTTACCTTTGAATCTTTGAATAGTGGCACTCCTACGAAGATATTTCTCTGCAAGTATATTGTAATTTGTTTTTTATTGCTAAATAATATATTGGGAGGCTTTTGGGTGTGGGGTTTTTCTCTCGAAAGGGTTTTCCCCACGTAAATCACTATGTTATGGTTTGAATATTCTTATGTCTATTTATATTTTCTGTAACTTTTTTGATGATCTGTAAAAAAATCTGCATTACCCTCCTCTCAAGGTTAGTGTAGGAATTTGTTTCACTACTTATCTTCCTTACAAGTGGTATTAGAGCCTGATCACCTTTGGTGTCAATTGTGGGTTGAGTTTTTTGAACTAATCCATATTTGAGTGGGAGCTTGTGCAAAAGACACTTTTTGATCTTGTAGGAATTTTCAGATGGCAAGTTTGTCAGGGAGAATAGAGGTGGAGAAATTTAATGGAACGAATTTTGAGATGTGGAAGTTGAAGATGGAAGATCTGCTAATAGATCGAGATCTATGGGATGTTGTTGATGTGAATGTCCAAAGACCCTCAAATCCTACTGTGGTGGCTTAGTATGATGTTATCAACCAAAAAGCCAAGGGTCTAATCAGACTCTGTCTAGAAAACTCTATTCTGATCAATGTCCACAAAGAAAACTCTGCAAAAAAGCTATGCACTAAGCTTGGTGAAATGTATCAAGCAAAATCTTTATTAAATCAAATTTTATTAAGGAAGAAATTGTATTCCTTGAAGATGGAAGAGGGTGGATGAATTGTAGACCACCTAGAAGCTGTCATGCCCTAAATTTCGGAGTCATGCCCAAAATTTATGGCAAAAACGGAATGATTTTTTTTTTTTTTAAATACTAATTAATTAACAAAGTTCGCTAACTCGACATGCATTAACATGTTTGCCATATCTATATTCGAGCTAACTCTGATACTAAACTAAGTAACGAAATTAATTAAAATTAATTAAATCAAACTCATTAATAAATAGTAGATGAAGATAAATTTAATCTCCAATAAGACTATATAGTCTAAAATCCATTTTTAAATCAATAATAAAAATAATCGATTAAAGTGTCATTTAATTTAGATAATTAATTTACACGGGCAAAATTAATTATGGGTAGCTATTAATCGACTTTAGAAAGCTAATTAAAAATTATTTTTCTAGCATCCATTCTAACCTCAAAATGAAAGGTGCTTAAATTAATCCCTTTTAAATCCAAACTTAAAAGTAAATACTCTAATTAGATTAACTAGGCACAATTAAGTATTTACCATACTAACAAATTTTAAAATATAAGGTTAGGCTTTATTCTTTAAAATTTTCTCCAACTTCCTATTAAATATCATATATGGGAATTTAAATATTTGCATCTACATAAAAATACTTACCCAAATATATATATATATATATATAAGCCTTCATAAGAGATTTCCCAACTTAATAGTAATTAAGCCCTTCAAACCCTAATTAGGGATTTTCAATTATAAAATGGCCCAAATCTAAAAGAGATACCATTTTATTTTATTTATTTATTACCCTAGCCCTACCCAGGCTAGGGTTTAATATTTTTATTTTTTTTGCTTAACACTATGATGCAAGGCCGAGTTGAGGGAAATTTAGCAACGTAGTGGCGAATCAAGGAGAGGCAGGGGTTTCTTGGAGGCAGCTGGGCCATGGCCGCCCACTGTGCAGTGCATAGTGTGCGGCCCCACCATCCACTGTGCACTGCACAGTGTGTGGCACCGCCGTCCACTATGCATTGCACAGTGCGCGGCTCCGCCGGCCACTGTGCATTGCATTGTGCGCGGCTTGCTTGCCGATCACTGTGCAATGCACAGTGCTCAGCCCCTTTCCCCCATATTTTTTTTTGTTTATTTAATATATATATATATATTTTTTCCAAAATATTTTACATGCAAATTTTTTTTTTAAACAAAGAACAAAGGTAATTCTAAAAGTTAAATAAATCTATATGTATATTTATATATATATATATATACAATTTCATACGTATATATTCATATATATATAATGGTATATATATACTTAGGTTTACATCTTCATTTGTTTTGCAGGATATTTTTATGATATGTTTTATATATAAGTATATATAAATATATACATGAATTCTACATGTATATAAATATATATATTTATTTATAACTTATACTATTATTTCTTTTCTTAAAATAACACCAAAATCATGGAAGATTCTGATTTACAATTGTAGGAAAGGAAGTGTAGTAATAAGTTTGTTTAATGGAAGGATATTTTCCAAAACTATATTGTACTTTATTGTTTTACAAGAAACAGAATTATAAAATTTATTTTTAATCTGCAATATGCATGCAAATCTAGTTAATGCCTTACCTATTTATTTTTATTTTAAATGCCTAAAAATGGAATAAATTTCTTGCTATACTATTTATCATAACACATCGGATTTTTATTTTTTTTTTCTGAACTTAGGGAATACTAATCCAGGAATACATTATTCTTTTTTGCAATAAATACATTTACTGATTCTGCAATTTCTACTGCAACTGAAGAGATATTTTTATTTAAAATCTAACAACAACTACAACTCAACTTTTTGCAATTAAAATGAATACAAATTCATAGATAAAAGAAAAACACAGAATTAAATAAAACTGATTTTCATATTACAATGACTATTGCATGCAATTCAAAGGTATTTCTTTTCAAATAGAAGATATGGATGTATCTAGCTTTTTTACAATCCTAAAGATATTCTACAAAATTTACAAGATGTTTCTTTATTTAAATACAATAACAAATCTCATGTCTATATTTCAAATTTACAACTTGCCTCTCATTTCAACAAATGAGGGTATATTTCTCCTTTTAAAACTAATAATTATAACTGCACATAAATTTCTGCAACAATAATTCCTGCAACTTTTCACTTGTCCTATTTTTTTCTCCCGACAATCCTACGTAATAAATCACAAATATGACCATGGAGTGCTCACCTCCCAGCCTAGGCTAACTGGTAGCCACCCCCGAGCTCGGAGAACCAAACCCTAGACAAGTAACAAACATGTAAACACATAGAAGACAAAAAACACACAGACTTCAAACACACTCCCAACTTGGCTACACTACACCACACTTTGGTGATGACCTTTTTAAGGGTGGTAGTGGACCAATACCCTGAGGAGAACTGCAAGTATGGAAAACATGTAGCCACCTCATGGCACAACAAATACATCAAGAATTTCAACCTCTTATTCCTTATGCCCCCCCAAAGCATTCTAGCCTTATATCCCTCCTTATGACCCCCATTGCACAAATAGGCCATGCAGTAAGGGTCACACAAAAATCCCTTGTGATTGCTCTCAAAACAAGAGTCTCTCACTCGAGGGTTGTCACTGCTACCACCCACAAGATCCTCCTCTCTCCCAAGAGTAAGAGGTCTTGAAAACTCCCAAAAAAACACATACAAAACATAATGCAAAATACCAAATGAAATTCCCAAAAAGGACATACAAGAAAACAGAGTTCTTACACCAACATACCTGCAAAACACATGCAAACAGAAGTCATTTAAAGAAGAATGTAACCAACCTTAATCTGCCCAAAGGTAGGATAGTATTTGAGGAAGAGCTGCCCAATTCCACAGATCTTCTTCTTCTACCCTTAGCCAAGTTTTCTATTCAAATCTATTCTATTTTTTTTCAAAAATTCTCTTGTCTCCAAAAATGGAGAGTGGGTGATTACCCTCAAATTTTCAAATTCTTGCTTAGAAGCTCATTCTCCCAGTTCTCACAAGTTTCTAAAAACTAAAGAGGAAGGTAAAACAGAATGGTAAAGATAACTCTCATTTGAATAGGAAAGTTTACAACTAGGTTCAAACTTCTAATTTCAATTTTCGTACAACTCAAAAAAGTCAAATTTTAGAATGTCTAAAAGGTCACTTAGGAGTAGAAACTTGCCTAAAATTACCCCTAACCCTTAGGTATACCTTATGAGCTTTAAGAAACCTTATTAAACTACCCCTAGGTGTCCTTTTATCCCCTTTTAAACCCCTCTGAAGTTAATTTTTGGGTCAAACTTAAGTTGACCATCCCAAAGATTCTTTACCCAAGGCATTTTATGGAAATCACATCACATTAATTGAAAAGCTATAGTTAAACAATTCCCACCAAGAGACAATTTTAAAAATTCAAACATAAATCCACACATGTCAAGTGACACAAAGAAAATACTTTTACAAACTTATACATGAAATCGTGTCTCTTGTGGCTTTTACATAAATCAATTAAACGACACTTAACACACATGCATCATTTACGGTTAAGAATAAAATACAACACAAACGGGGTGTTGTCTCTCCAAATAGACAAACCCTGGTTTTACGAACATACAAAGGTCTAGGTTTGGTTCTCCGTAATATTTCCATGGTCACATGGATAATTCCTGCGCAACTCAATATACACATTAGTACTTCCAAATAATCTCATATAATATAAAACACCTGAATAATAATGCACTACAAACACTCTGCATACAATATACATTTATCAACCAATACATCTTTCATCCAAATAACTCCACATAACAATTATCATCATTCACATAATTTCGATCCATTCATTAAAACATGCATTCCTATTTCTATCATCATAGTAAAGTCCTGCAAATCCAATAATGGCATACCTCCTCTCAAATTTATCCTATTCTAGGATCATATAGAGTTCTGTATCTATAAAGCATATAAATGAAGCATCCACATTCATAAATGTTACCCAATCACATAATCATATAAGTTCTACATCCAGACATAGCTGACATACGTTAAATCAAGACTATCCAATCAATGGATCTTTTAGGATTTCAAATTCATAACATATCAAAATGTACACCACAAGGCGCAATAACTCTATAACTTGGTTCAATACCTTTCTCACAAATCTATCTGCCCAACACAATCTATTTTATTGAATTATAAGACATTTATTAATAGGGTCAAACATGGTCAACTAAGTTAATCAAAGCTTGGTTTGGGGAAGGCCTTACAAAAGCATTCAATATTTTGGTGGCTTTATTGGTATATGTCGGTGCTAAGATGGATGAAGAGGAGAAATGCCAGATCTTGCTTTGTTCTTTACCTGATTCGTGGGATTCTCTTGTTATGGCTATCGATAGTACTTCTATTGTTTTGAAATCTAAAGATGTGGTGCGTGCCCTACTTGGTGAAGATATACGGAGGAAGGTATCCATCAATTCAAAGGAATCTCTAACTATTCATGGAAGACCTAAGGAGAAAAGCAAGAAGAATGAGAAGCATGATAAGTCGAAATCCAAAGGGAGATCAAAATCTCCTGGAGAATCCAAAGTCATTTGCTAGAATTGTGGTAAATCGAGTCACTTTCGTAAGGACTACAAAGAACAAAAGAAGAAGAAAAAAAAAATTTCATTCTGATTCTAAGTCCGAGAAGGAATATGGTGATGCATTCACCACAGCTTTGGCGACTCATGCAAGTAATGATGCCTAGTTAATTAACTCGAGTGCATCTTTTCATATGACTTCCAATAGAGATTGGTTTTCTGAATATGAAGAATTTAATGGAGGTAAGGTGTACTTGGGTGATGATTCACATTTAGACATTGTTGGTCGAGGTAAATTTAGAATCAGGTTTATTTATGGTAGAATAAAAAGGATTAATGGTGTGTTTCATACCCCTAGATTAAAATGAAATCTATTATTTGTAAGCAAACTGATAGATGTAGGTGTGCAGGTAGTATTTTCTGAAGAAGGATGTAAGATTATTAAGGGTGTTATGGTAATTGCTAGAGGTTTCAAGTTTGGCAATTTGTATAAACTAGATGCATACATTATTGAGTGTAATAGTGCTTCTATAAAAAGTAAATCTATGGAAACTTCATCAGAAGATTTGAGGGTTTCACCTTCAGCAGATGGAAATAGATTTTGGGTACCAGAACATCCTCGTGAAACTTTTCAAGAAGGTCTGCCAAAACAGTCACAGAGAGACCAGAAGAGATCCATGTTGCATGAGCCATCAAATGCTGCTTGGGTGCAGAAAAACAATACTACTGGTAAGATGCTTGACCAACCTATTTATGCAAAGTCTAATTCATCTTCCAGAGATTCAGAGCATGATATCTTAGGTTTTCATTTGGGATTGTTTGGAAATATTGATGATGCACCTATTCTAAATCAAGATCTATCTCATGCTAGTGTTTCTGCAAAAGATAGAACCAGTTCAAATGTAATTAGGTACTCTGTTCCTAGGACAATTGATGGGAACATTAGTCTGATTGACATAGATCAAGTTAATGCATCAGACTCTGAAGAAAACTTCCCTAATGAGGATAAAATGTCTCAAGAGATTGAAGATTTAAATAAAAGAGTCCATCATTTGATCTCCCTAAGAGCCCAAAAGGAGGCAAATAAGGAGAAGGAAGTTAAAGCCAAATTAATGGAAAGAGATAGGCTTCTTAGATAGATAGCTAATCTTGAAATGCTTGCTAAGGAGAAAGAAAAAAGTGATGAGGAAGGCCCTGTGATTAGGGAAATCCTAATCCCTAAAACTAGACAAGCTAGTAAGTCAGTAGCCCAGCCAATTAGGGAAGTATTAAATGGCTCCCAGCCTCCTAAAGCCAATCTAGATAAAGGAAAACAAAAATGGGTAGATGACGGAATAGAGTCTAAAACTACAGAAGAAATCTCTCATAGGATTCTAGCACATGAGAGAGAGATGGAAAGGATGAGGAAGGAAAAGGAAGATCTCCAAATGGAACTGGAAAAGGCTAAGTTAGAAGTAGCAAATCAAGAAGTAAAAAGAAAGATTAACTACTTAAAGGCTCCCCCTATTACATTCCCATCAGAAGATCTTAGCAAGCCTAATCCCCAACACATTTCATTTCCTCGGGTTAATGCTCAACCTGCAGTGTAGGCCAATATTGCCTCAGTAAGCCAACAACCTGTGAATAAACAGTACACCTCGGTACCTCAATCTCCAATCCTAAAAGCTAGAGTGACCATGGGAAATAATAGTGCTATTACCCCTTTTCAAAGAAGGCCCATTAATCTGGAACAATATAGACAATTATTTTTTGATGGGATCCCAGGATATCCAAATCATGTTCCCACTGAGCTAAGAGACAGACTTCATAAATTTGCTGGGAACAATGCAATTAGTGCTGAGGAACATCTGAAATCTTTCGGGGATTTAATAAATGATTATGAGATAGCAGATGAAGATGTTATTATGAAACTGTTTGTTCAATCCCTGGTTGATGATGCAAGAGATTGGTACAGAGGTCTTCCAATAAATAGCATAGGTTCATGGGAAGATTTTAAAAATTGATTTCAAGAGCAATATGGTGACAAGACTAATGTGAGTTTCATGCTAAATGAGTTCAACAACATTAGAAAATCTGAAAATGAAATGGTCACTGATTTCAATGCCAGATTCCAGAAAGCTATGCACAGATTGTATCAGGTGATGAGGCTAGATGACAACATGTGTCTTAATACATATTACAATGCATTTGATTCTAATATGGCCTATATCTTAAGAGATAAAAACCCCCATAATTTGAGAGATGCTTTTAGAATTGCTATAAATGTAGAAAGTAACAGAAAAGCATCTGGAAAATTAGGAAGAAGGACTGACGGTAGATTATGGCAAGAAACCAAACAACAATCTAATAAAGTTGCTAAAGAGGATGATAAGATAGAAAAATTGGTTACTGCTATGAAAGATCTGGCTGCTAAGGTTAACAAAAATGATAAACCTCATTATAACTGGCAAGACAGGCCGCCTAGATTACATGATATGCCCTATAATACCAATTGGAAGGATGGTAAACCCCAAATTGAGAAGCCCAAAGTTACCCAAAGTTAAGACACACCGGATCCCTTGAAAGGGAAAACTATTCACAATATAGAAAATACTCCTTGGTGTATTGCTTGTGATGGACCACATTCCCCTCATCAGTGTGCAGTGGCTCAAGCTCTAGAAGAATCTATGAGACCAGAAGCAGAGCCTGACATTAATATGTTTGAAACCATCGTAGAAAGTGATGAGGAATCTGTGCAAAGTGAATACAGTGATGTACTGGATAATGAAAAGTTAATGAAAGGACAATTAGCCCTAGGTTGGCATCCTACATTGAATGTGGTAACAATTGAAGATGAAGAGGTTCATCTTAGAAGGCCCAGTGAAGAAGAAGTTAAAAATCTCACTAAGGCTGCAATTGCCAAAGCAAAACATAACTATAATCTGAGAAGCACCAAGAGAGACACTGATCAAGGTGAGCCAGGTTCTATGTTTGTAAAAGAAATCACAAAAAAGGGGGCATCAAGCAGTGTTACTACTTTTCCTAAAGTCAGTCAAGATAAAGAGGAACTGGTTAAAGATGTACCTAAAGGCATAGATGATAAAAATGTTGGTGATGTACAAGGAGCAGAGACAGTGAAAAAGGCAAGTCAATTCAAAACACAAAAGGTTAGGGTTAATACTAAAAAATGTAATAATTCTACATTTGATATGGCCAAAGCTTTAACTCAAATGAAAGTCACTATTCCATTAGTAGAATTGCTAAAGATTAAAGAACATAAGGATGCAGCTTTGTCTTTGTTCTCTAGTATATCTGATAGTGACACAGTATTACCCACTGGTTTAGCTAAAGTTGGAAAGGATCAAGAGTTCCAAACCCCTGAGGTTTATGTTGGAACCACTATCACTCAAGAGCCTTCTCAGGTAGATCCCTTCTATGTTACTTTGTTAGTCAATAACCGGTTGATCAAAAACTGCATGATAGATTCAGGAGCTGCTGCTAATGTAATGCCCTATGGTGTTATGAAAGAATTAGGGTTATCAATAACCACTGTGTATGGGAAATGCTATGCCATGGATAACAGAGAAATACCTGTGATAGGTACAATGAAAGATGTGGAAGTAAAAATAGCAGCATTTCCTGAAGCCACTTACAAAATGGATGTTATTGTTACTGACACTAAACCCCACTATGGCATGTTACTTTCCAGGTAATGGGCAGCAGCAGTAGGGGGGAATGTTCAATTGGACTTATCTTATGCTACCATTCCTATTGGTGGTAATCAGATCAAATTATATAGGGAGCCATGAGCTCCTAGGGTAATTGAAAATGTAGACCCTAGTATGCTTAATTGTACGATTGATGTAGATTTAGATAATTTTAGACTTCAACCAATTTCACCCCAATTGAAGAATACTGACCCAATTGTAGTCAAGCTACAAGCACAGCAATATGGGTTGTGGCAGATATATTTTGATGGAGCTTGCTCCAAAGAAGGATCTAGAGCAGGGGTTCTTTTTGTGTCCCCGTCAGGTATAACCTTTAAATACTCATTTTTATTGGCATTCCAGTGCACAAATAATACTGCAGAGTATGAAGCCTTATTACTAGGACTTGAGGTTGCAAAAAGGCATGGAATCCAACTGTTGAAAGTAATGGGGGATTCAGAATTGGTTGTCTCTTAGGTAAGATCTAAATATGCATCCAAAAAAAATAAATTAAAACAGTATAAGCATGCTGTTTGGGATGTTATTGAGCATTTTGATGCATTTTCTATTAATTGGATAGAGCGAACAAAAAATATCATGGCAGATTTCCTAGCTAATGTTGCTTTGAAAAATGATGATGCAACGCTAACCGGTATTTCCATTGTGGAAATAAAATCTAGGCCTGCTATTCCTGATAATGTGTACAATTGGTAAGTTTTTGCTGATGATGAAGACATTCTTAGGTTTATTCAATGTGTTGATGATTATGATGGACAAAAGATTGATTGTAATGCATTAGTGGAAGTGGTAGACAATAGAGAGACAGTGTTTGGAAATGATGTTGTCCAGTTGGAAACCAATGAAATACCTAAAGGGCTGGTAGAGCTGGAGAGCATGTTCAGTTCTAATGATAGTCATTTACATCAGCAGTCTACCACCAAGTTGGAAGAGTTAGAGGAGGTAAACCTGGGGACAGAATCATCCCTTAAGTTGGTGTATATTGGAAAGAAATTACCCCCTCATGTCAGGACTAACCTTATTAATTTATTGAAAAGGTATAAGCATGTCTTTGCTTGGTCTTATGAAGACCTAAAGGCGTACAGACAAGATCTTTTTCAGCATGAAGTTCCCTTACTTCCAGATGCTAAGCCTTTCAGACAGAAACAGAGGCCTATCAATCCCTTGTTAGAAACTAAGATGCAACAAGAGTTGACCAAATTGAGAGGAGGGATTATCAAACCAATAAGGCATTCCTCATAGGTCTCCAATTTGGTCCCAGTAAGGAAGAAGAATGGAGACATCAGATTGTGTGTAGATTTTAGGAATCTAAATGTTGCTTCCTTGAAAGATAATTACTCATCCCCAAATATGGAAGCCATGCTACAAAGAGTGATAGGATGTGATCTTTTATCCATGATGGATGGTTTCTCAGGATATAATCAAGTGTTGGTAAAGGAGTCTGAACAGTTTAAAACAGCTTTTACTACTCCATGGGGAACTTATGTATATGTGAGAATGCCATTTGGATTAAAAAATGCAGGAGCTACATTTTAGAGAGCTATGGATGTAGCTTTCAAATAATTCATAAATATCATCATGGTGGTGTATCAAGATGATCTAACTTGTTTCTCTAAAAGAGTTGATGATCATTGTGGACATCTAGAGAAGGTGTTCAATAAAGCCTTGGAATTTGGTGTATCACTGAATCCCAAGAAATGTCATTTTGGGGTCACTGAAGGAAAGTTATTGGGACACATAGTTTCCAAGGAGGGGGTAAGAATAGACCCTGAGAGAATTGAAGCAATCAATAGGGTGTCTGAACCTAAAAATGTGAAAGGTATCCAATCCTTTTTAGGCAAAGTAAATTTTGTCAGGAGATTCATTGCAAACTTCGTAGAGATAGTGAAGCCTATTGTCAAATTTCTTAAGAAGGACACAAAGTTTCATTGGGATCAGGAAGCTTCAAAATCTTTTGCTGAGATTAAGAAGGCAATCCAGGAGGCACCGATGTTGAAATCCCCTGATTATAGTAAGCCTTTTTCTCTGTTTTCTTTTGCTTCATATCATACGGTGGCTGCAATATTACTACAAAAGGATAATGAAGGATATGAACATCCCATAGCCTTCTACAGCAAATCTTTGCAGGCAGCAGAACTAAAATATGAAACCATGGAGAAACAAGCTTATGCCCTAGTTAAAGCTGTCAAGGCTTTTAGGCCATATTTGGTGAATGCAAACATTATTGCCTATGTCCCACATGCTGCAGTTAAAGATATTTTGTCTCAGTCTAAGGTTAATAGGAAGAGATGCAGATGGATCAATAGAATTCAGGAGTTCAACTTGGAGATAAAGATCACCAACTTGGTGAGAGGGTTAGGTTTGGCCAAGCTCATGACTGAGTCAAATCTCATGAATGTAGAAGTACACAATGTTGAGGTTAGGGATGCTTTAGTCACTAGTATTGAGAGGCAACCCTGGTACATAGAGATAATCCAAGTTTTGAGAGGTGATATACTCCTAGAAAAAATGACAAATAATCAGAAAAGAACTCTGAAACTCAAGTCCCAAAGATATGTGCTCATTCAAGGTGATCTTTTCTGGAGAAACAGAGATGGAGAGTTACTAATGTGTTTGGATGAGTTTCAAGCTAAACAGGTGTTGACTGAAATGCATGATGGAGTATGTGGAGGTCACTATTCTACTAAGACTACTGCTGGCAAGATAATATGGGCTGGGTATTATTGGCCCACCTTATTTAAAGATACCCATGCATATGTTTGAAGATGTGATCCATGTCAAAGATTCTCATCCAAGCTCAAATATGAAGGAGCCTTACCCCTAAATCCAGTCTCTGTGGAAGCTCCTTTTGTTCAGTGGGGTATTGATTTTATTGGAGAAATTGTTGAAAAGTTAGGGAGAGGTCATGGATGGATCATAGTGGTCACTGATTATTTCACCAAATGGATAGAAGCCATCCCTACAAGAAGAGCAACTAGTAAAATTGTCATTGATTTCCTGATGGATAATATTGTAACTAGATTTGGGACACCTGCAAAATTGGTGATGGATAATGCCATGTGTTTCAGATCAGAAGAATTTGTAGGCTTTTGTACTAGTCACGGTATACTCATGTCATACTCTTCACCTTATCACCCTCAAGGGAATAGACAAGCAGAATCCAACAATAAAAGCCTGCTGAATATCATTAAGAAAATCCTAGAGGAGAATAAACGATCTTGGGCCCAAAAGTTGAAGTTAGCTCTATGGGTAGATAGAATAACAGTTAAAAAATCTATTGGAATGTCACCTTTTGAATTAGTTTATGGTGCCCAAGCTAGACTGCCGGTAAATAACCTTCTTCCAGTGTATCAGTTTTTGCAAAATGAGGACATGGAGGTATCTGAACCAATGGAGGACAGAATGATCCAAATTGTAGAAATGGAGGAGCTTAGGGCTTCTGCCCATAAGAGAAATCAGAAGATCCAGTTGCAATCAAAGTATCTTTTTGATAAAAGGACATCACTAAGGAAGTTTCGAATTGATGACATGGTTCTTCAGTGGAATGCAAAAGGACAGGATAAAGGAAAGCATAAGAAATTTGAATCACTATGGATTGGCCCTTTTGTGGTTTGTAATTTAAATGGTAAGGATTCATATTTCTTGAAGAATATGGATGATGAGATGCAGGAATTTCCAGTGCATGGACAATTCCTAAAGCATTATTTCTCTTAAATGTCCATGCACGGTAGGTCCTTTGTTTGTACATATTTTGTTCCTTTCCTGCTTTTCTGTTTTGGTCTATGTTTTGGTCTGTTTCTCCACAATTTTTGAGTTTTCTTGTGTTGACCTTGTGATCAACCATCCCCAGTCAGAGCCATTGTTATCACTGATTAAAAATGGGCTTTTCTTTTCCCATGGTTGGCTATGTTTTGTTGAATTTTTTTTGAATAAGGTGTAGTTCCAAATGCTTCAGCTTTGTTCTAGACCTCAAGGGTTTAAGGGTTTTTGTTTTTTAAATCCTCTTGTGTTTCGTTCTAAAACCTCTGGTTTCTAATCTTTCGTTACTTTATTCACTTAAGTAATGGGTCATGGGGTCGTAGGAAGTGTCCCCCCTTGTTGTTTGCCTAGGCGGTTATGTTGATTAATCAAAAAATTTATGCCTTACATGTTTTTCTTCTAAAGTTGTCGGGCCCAGTAACTAGTGCGCATCTCGCGGGTGGATCCACAGCTCGCGCTATTTCGCTAGGCGAAGTTGCGCGTAGTTTAAAACCAACAAAGTTGCGAAAAACACATGGCATGCCACATAGATGGTCCAGCTGGTGGTTGACAGCGAGTAAATTGGCGACACGTGGCACAAGTCACAACAGTCAGCGGGTCAGGATTAAAGGCTAAAAAGGCGGGCCCCAGAGGTGAGTCAGGTCGCAGGTGGAGATGACTTGGCGGGTACAGCTATTAATAACTTACTGGAGCCCCGTGATTTCCTTTTGGCAAATAACAGAGTGACAAGTCAGCTCTGAAAATGACTGGGTGCCAGGTGTTCACGACGAGTCAGCGGGCCCACCCCTCCTGAGAGCTTCTTCAGGTGGTTAAAAGCAGATCAACTTGAGCGATGATCCGACGGCGCGCACTATTTTGCAAGGGTAAGATGCTCGTCCTTTATACCCTGCAAAATAGTGAGAGTGCATGAGAGCCGTCCATCTGTCATGATGATGACCTGGAGGATATAGCAGTTAAGAAGAAAAGTGGGGCCCTACGAGTTCCTTTTGGCATATAAGAAGGTGACAAGTCAGCTCTGAAAGTGACTAGGTGCCAGGTGTTTACAATGAGTCAGTGGGCCCACCCCTCCTGAGATCTTCTTCAGGTGGTTAAAAGCAGATCAACTTGAGCAATGATCCGACGGCTCATGCTATTTTGCAAGGGTAAGATGCACGTCCTTTATACCCCGCAAAATAGCGAGAGTGCACGAGAGCCATCCACGTGTCATGATGATGACCTGGAGGTTAAGAAGACAGTGGGGCCCCGTGGTTTCCTTTTGGCAAATAACAGAGTGACAAGTCAGCTCCGAAAATGACTGGGTGCCAGGTGTTCACAACGAGTCAGCGGGCCCACCTCTCTTGAGAGCCTTTTCAGAGGATTAAAAGCTGATCAGCTTAAGAGATGATCCGACGGCCCACGCTATTTCACAAGGGTAAGATGCACGTCCTTTATACCCCACAAAATAGCGAGAGTGAATGCGAGCCGTCCACGTGTCATGATGACACGTGGTCTAAGAAGAAAGTGTGGGCCCGCCAAGGTGGAACCGGTGGTATGAAAGAAAGACATGTGGCCAATATCAAGTGGAATGCGAAGGGAATTTCAAGACCAATGGTTGAACACTACGTGGTATCATGTAGCCAATAAAAAAGTGAGACCCAGAGTAAAGCCAAAGCCGTCAGTTAACCTAACGCTCGATCAAGTTTCTTTTGATCGAACGGTTGGCGTTATTTCGCAGGACCAAGCTTCCCGATAGTTATGCTTCGCAAAGTTGCGAAAGAGAAAAATGAAACACTTGCAGGAATGTTTTGACCCGTTGGAGCAAAAAATACGAATTCTTGTATGAATTCAATTTTGAAGGGACGGTCGAAGCATGCGGAATCAATGTTATAGTTAAGGCCTTGAGTACAAATATTTGATTTCCTAACAACCGGGTAAAGATATCTTTTAAAGGATTTTGCAGAAGAGCAGACGCAGAGTTATTTTCCTCATATACAGAGCAAGTCGGTTCAGTTGCAGAGCAAATTCCTTCAAGCAAAGAACAGGCTCTCTCGTATTTATGTGTAGCAATTCTTGTGCAGTGTTCTAAATTAGATAATTGATTCTTCGCAGAGTTGTTTAAGGGTGGCATTTATTTCTTGCATTTTCAAAATGGCTCCTAAAAGAGAATTTTTTGGTAAGGTTAACTATTCAGAAAGGAGTGTATGTGATGATTTTTTAGAACAGTTGACGTTGTCAACTAACTAGGCATCAAAGGCAAAAGAGCTAGTGCCCAAGGCTCCCCGTCTAAAGATAGGAGAAGGATTATATGACAAGGGAAATTGGTTGAGAGACCCACAGGTTGGACTGTCTGGGTTGGGGTTGTTTAAAGTGGGATTCGGAATGAGAAATTCTTCTGCCCCGCAAAATAGTATCTAGGAACTGGATGTTGGGAAACTGGTAGTCCCAGGGGTATTTATGGATACAGATTTGCTGACCCAAATTGCGTTCAACTATGATCCAGTCACAAGAAGCATTTGGGATGTAAACGGGAAAACCCTTGTGGAAATTAATGCTGAAGAGTTTAGGATAGCATTTAGGCTTAATGAGTTTACAAACTTTCTAGAACCAATAAACTTCACAGCATTAGCCCAAATTTACGGTACACAGAGGAGTCATCTCAGGAATGGGCCTCTTAAGGAATTTTTTGTGAAAATAGGAGGGTTAACAGTTGTAGGACCCAACACACAAGAGCCCTTCTCATTAAGTATGTTCACCCTGAGGGCTAAAGGAATGTATTGGGCACTTTGCCAAGTTTTGGGAGAAGATGCTGAAGCAAATATGCTGAATCATTACTTGTTAATGATCGCTCAGATTTTGAATCCTTCTCTGGCAATCACATTTGATTATACCGCTTATATTGTTGATGCTATTCATGGAGGGTTGATAGGAATCAAGAATGGAAAGGTGGACAGGCCTTTTGAATGGTACTCACTCCTAATGCATCTTTTTCTCTTCAAAGGTAGTGATTACTTTGCCAGTGGACTGGACCTGGTTAAGGAGAAGGAAGGAGAAAAAATGTCAGTACAGTTATGGAGTACTGTATTGTCATGGGACAGAAAGGATGCCAGTTTTTTAAAGTTTGATAAATATTTTGCATCTAAAATAAGGACTCTCCTCTGCTCAGAGAACCCAAGAATCCTCAAGGTTCTTCTAGAATTCATAAGACCAAAAGAATTCGCAGAGAACATAAACATTGTTCATAACTGGGGTGACATTTATTTATATCCAGTTTCCACAGTTTTCAGAGTTTTTCGTTTTAGAGGCACTCCATTTTTGTTACCTTACGAGGTCCCTCTCAAAGTGGGAATCGTGGAGAATAAATATTTTGCATCTAAAATAAGGACTCTCCTCTGCTCAGAGAACCCAAGAATCCCTAAGGTTCTTCTAGAATTCATAAGACCAAAAGAATTCGCAGAGAACATAAACATTGTTCATAACTGGGGTGACATTTATTTATATCTAGTTTCCACAGTTTTCAGAGTTTTTTGTTTTAGAGGCACTCCATTTTTGTTACCTTACGAGGTCCCTCTCAAAGTGGGAATCGCGGAGATCCTCAGACAAATTGGTGGCTTGCAAGAAGCAGAGTTGACAAGTAGGGGTAAAGGGACCATTTTCCCTGCAGCTACCATAGCCCACCAATTTGTAATAACAAAGGGAGGCTGGAATTGCTTTGAGGATTTCCTCAAACCTTATCATTTATCCACTGCAGTGTCCAGGTGTGCCGATCCAGAGGACTTCTTCAATGGTATGTTTAGGAAGAAGGTAGCATGCAGAGGTAGGCCTCATCAATTCCAGTTTCCTGAAGACCTCATCAGAAATAAATTTGATCTAGATGAGCAGGAGCTAAGAAAATAAAAGTGGGTGGCTTATAAGAAAGCCCTAGATTTTGTGCATCGGTTTGATGCTAGCTATGACCCATTGTCTAGCTTTTTCCCACTAGAGAAAATAAAGTTTTTAATTGTTTGCTTTGAAGATGTAATGCATACATTGAAGGAGAAGAGGGAAGCTGTAATCAAGAGCAACCCTGAGAAGGCCAGAATAATCCTTAGTAGGTCAGCTTCTAGCAAGCCAATCCCTCTTGGTGATTACACACTGCATAAGAAATCAGGTTATAGTGTGTTGGTGCCTACAACAGGGGAGCCCTCTACCTCCAAAGGGAAGAGGAAGATACAAGATGTCATCGACATCCAAGAGAGCCCAAAGAAGCAAAGGGTGGGGAAAGAAATACAATCAGATACACCCTTGTATTCCCCATCCCAATCCCCTATCCATATAGGAAATGAGCAAGCAGCAGCTGAGAAACTCCTACAATTGGGTAGTCTAGGGGAAATTGCATACACCTATGATGAAGTGGAGGAAGGGATGCCGGAAGAACCCATTGCTGCTGGAATGGATATTACCTCCACTGAACTTAAAGGCTAGGAGTGGGATCCTGAAATAAAGCAGGCAAGTAGTGCCTTTCTAGCTAACAACAATTTTGTCACCTCAGAAGCATTCATGCAATTTATATGGAAGCAGCACATAGATAAATATAATGCTAGATGTGAAACAAGAAAGGCTGAGCAGCCCAATAAAGATCCAGCCTTGGTGGAAGAGGAAATAAAGTAGGAGATGATGGAAGAATTCAAAACCATCACCCCTGAGCAGGGAAGAGATATGGTAGCACAAGCTGGAGTGCTTATCTTACCTGAATGGAATATTGCAAATGCCCTGGTATTAGATGCAGTAAGGAAAGAGACTAAACCTATGGAGGGGGTCACTTTCAATAAGGATAATGTTGCACTCATTATGTGGTCTCTCAAGAGAAATGAGAGCAAGAAAAGCAAGGACACCCCAGGGTCAAGTTACCTTGGTGGAATGATGGTGAAGAGAGTGCAGAGTACAGGGGTAGTAGAGGCTGCCAGCACTATGCTAGAAACTGCAAAATTTAGTGTTGCAGTAGCAAAGAAGGAAGCCAAAGAGAAGGAGGCCCTCAAATCAAGTTGGAAACAGTTCTGAAGGCTTATAACAATGCCAAGGAGGAGGTAAGAGGTAAGGATAGCATCATTGCCAAATTGCAGAGCCAGTTGACTGGACAATACCATCAAGGTGAGTCTTCAACATTGATGATTTCCTCTTCTCCTGCAAGGCCTCCACCTTTGAGCCCTATCATTGAGTTTCCACCATCTCCAGCACCCTCCAGCTCTCAGATGATTGAAATTACTCCTCAAGAATTAGAAAATTTGAAATAGGCTCAGGGCTTATATGAAAAGAAGTATCAGGAGAGGGTAAGAGCTATAATATCCAGTTTTGCAGATACAATAAATGCCTCATTGCTCTACAACAATGTAGGTAAAATTATGGAAATATGGAATGAGCTCAAGAGAGACAAGGCCATTTTGACGACTATTTTTGACAGATGGAGGCCTAGGGAGCAGGATTTAGAGTTTATGTGTGTATCCTGCGATGAAGCAAGGGCCAATCCCATTATTAAATCCACTTCTAATGTCACTAAAATCTTAATTCAATTAGCAGCAGAGGTGGATAATGTGGATAGAAAGGTCAATTTGTGCAAGAAGGAATACACTGACCAAGTTTTTGAGTTGCTCCCAGGAGTTTTTGCTAGCCCAGATCAGTTAAAAGACAAACAAATGTGGCTCAAAGAGATAGAAGCTAAATTGTCAGCAAGAGTTAAAGGAATTATTGATCTTGATGATGCTTCTTTCTTTGTTGTGACAATACAAGAGATAGAGAAAATTAAGTCGCATTATGCTTTTCTCAATTCAAAAGTCAACAAAATTAGAAATTCTTGGAAAAGGTTGACTAAGACTAAAGATAAAGCGATTAATTTCTCATGGCCGATAGAGGAGATATATAGTGAGTGGGCAACTAAATATGCTACCCATGATCCGAAACAGTTGGAGAGCGCCCTTGAAAAGATTGAAGAGGTTGCAACCGAACGGCCTGTTGAAGAAACTGCAGAGATTGAAAAGAGCTTGTAACTGCTTTTGCGAAAATTTTGTAACCTCTTTACTCTGAAAGAAATGATTGTAACAAACTCTCCTCGAGAAGTCCGAAGCTTTGTGCATCCATGTTGTTATAAATGGATACCAGGACTAGAGGAAAAAGGATCGCAAAAAAATTGTAAGAAAACGCTACATAAATTTATCTGAGTTTTTTCTAAGTCCAATGGAGAATCAAGATTTCTTGTAATATTTTTTTGAACTGAATATCAATATACAGACCACCGGTTTTGAGTAAAGCTTTGTGTTGTCTTCAAGTTTGTTCACAATTTTGTTTACTATTTTCATTCTGAATAATCCAGGGTTGTTCTGTTTGAATGGAGTTGTAAAGCAATTTTAGTATAAGTGTTCGTTAGCTTTTCTCTTTAGGAGGGAAATTAAAGAGGCGGGGATCACTCGTACTAGTAAACTCTCTGGAAGGAACTTTGAATTTTGATGACCATAGCTTAGTTTAGAATGCTTGAATTCTTGTAGGTGTCAGGCATATACAAGGATTGATAGAAACCAAGCCGACGGGAAGCATAAAGATGTTTTGTTTGAGGAGTCTTATTTGAGTTTAGATGACTCTGTGACCTTGGATAAGGCACTAGTGTTAATTGGAGTTGTTTATTGCATGCTTTGTTGATCGAAATGCTGAACTTAAGTACAATTTCCATTCTTTGTTTTCAGTTGATTTCAAGGTGAATAGACTCACTGGTTTTCTAGACTGGTTTGTTGTGGGTTTATGTTTGAAAGCATGAATTTAATTCACAAAGGTATACCCACCTGGGCTCTGAGTAAGCCCGAAGTGTAGAAGGTCTAATCAAACCTTGTCATATGTTGTCTTGAGAATTTTCTTATCTTTGATGTCTCTTCTGCACCAAGCTTTAAACTATATTATTTTAAGGATGTTAAAGGAAATTAGATTTTGAAGACAACAAGATGGAGGCATTGAGAAGTATAAAGTGAGGTTGGTTGCAAAACACCACTCTTAGGTTGAGGGTGTTAGTTATGGTATGATATTTTCTCCTATTGCAAAAATGACATCCATTAGATTTTTGCTTTCTATTGTTATTTCTTATGATTTAGAGGTTGAGCAAATGCATGTGAAAACTACTTTCCTTCATGGTGATTTGGAGGAGGATATTTATATGACACAAGCAAAGCACTATGTGGTGAAAGGTAAAAGTAATTTAGTCTGCAAATAAGAGAAATCTTTGTATGGCCTCAAACACAGTCCTAGGATGTGGTATGATAAATTTGATACATATGTGTTGAGTTTGGGATTTGAACATTCTAAATCAGATCATTGTGTTTATTATAAATCTAATGGTGATAATTTATTATACATTACATTGTATGTTGATGATATGTTATTCATTGGTAAAGGGAAAGGTATGATTTTAGAACTAAAGTCTTAGCTCCCTGCTAAATTTGAAATGAAAGATCTTGGTGCAGCAAAGAACATTCTTGGGATGGAAATTAAAAGAGATAGAGTGGAAAGAAAGATACGGCTAGGCCAGAGTAAGTATGTGAATACAATGTTAGATAGGTTCAACATGCAGTTTTGATGACTTACAAAAGCATCGGACTACAATCTGGAAAGAATGAACTGTGAAAATAACATCTCCTAATGCTTGATACAGTTCCAGTTAAACACAGATGTATGCCCTGCAACACCAAAAACCTTTTGTTGAATGATATAACACTTATTCACAAATAAACCTTCCTCTAATAATGCAAGCATAACCATCGATACCATCCCATCCCATCAATATCAAAATTACATGAATAAGTCACCTATAAATACAGATCATCAACCTTATGATAAGGTCAGCTAAACCCTAAACCCATAAACCCATAATTAAAAAAATTACATCACACGATATCACTAGACCAATATTATGCTTTACATTACATAGCATAAACCTAAATCAAATTCCCAAACAATTATATCTGCCAGAAATCAACCTAAGACCAATCTCCAACACGTTTCACCAACTGGTAGAAACCCTCAATCCAATAACACACAATATCTAACCAAATCCAAATAGGACCACCATATCAACACGCCAGCTAATGCGAAGCCACAAAACAATTGGTACATGATCAAGAAACACCTTTAGCACATTAGAAACCATTTCCATAAGCCAGACCCAAATCATTCAACCATAACATCAAAATCGCTAACCAGTAGAGTTAACTAGTACCAGGAAATACCAACCGAGAACATAAGCAATAGCTTCCGGAGCACCAAATCATGAACCAAATGAATATGACAAGAATATAACCATCCTGAATAACCTTCCAAAACCAAAACCAGGGATCTAATCATACTGAATCAGAATCATAGCCAAAACCAATATAAACACCAAGTCTAACTAGGATACGTCCAATCGGGATAGCAGAACCATATCCAACTGAGATACTGTGTTGACATCAATGACAACACTTGACCAAATCCATCATATTTCCAACAATCTCCCCCTTTGGCATTTATGGCAACACTAAAAATGGAAAACATCCAAGTGCCAAGGAATGACAACAATCTCTCAAAGACTGATCTGAAATATATCTCCCCCTTAGACTAACAGTTTTTCACATGAACACCATCTCCTATAAAGATTAATTGTTTTTTACATGAACACCATCTCCCCCTTTTACATCAATGAAAAAGGACGGATACCAAACCAAAAAATAAAACAGAACCAAATGGTTGACTACTCCCCGTGAGCAGCAATAGCATCTCATTAACCCAGATCAGAAAGTATGTCTGATAAGCTCACTGGATTGATGCATTCCTACATCTCTAAGTCTCTTCCGAAGGGCTGGTGACCCCAACTAATCTTTGAGATATTCAAAAGTATCTTTAGGCAATGGTTTGTTAGAATATTTGCAATCTATTCCTTAGTAGGCACATCAACTAATCTGACTTCCTTTTCTTCAACCTTTTCCTTCAAGAAATTATACCTTATAGAAATTTATTTTGATTTGGAATGAAATACCGGATTCTTTGACATATCAATAGCAGCAGTATTATCATAGTGAATTACAATAGGCTCATCATAACTTACCCTTATAACTTTCAACATATGTTTCATCCATAAAATCTGAGTGCAGTTAGTTCAGCGGCTACATATTCAGCTTCAATAGTAGATGATGAACTGCATGATTGTTTCTTGTTGAGAAATGAAACTAGTTTCTTTTTGAGTAAGAATGCACCACTTGTAGTTCTCTTCTGATCATCCACGTCTACTTCCCAATCAAAGCTTGTATATGAACATAGTCAGAAATCATCATCTTTTGGATATCATAACCCATAGTTTGTTGTACCTGCTCAATATCTGAATATCCTTATGACAGCAATATCATGAGTTTCTCTAGGATCTAACTAAAATCTAGAGGCATTACAAACAGTATTCATTATATTAGGTCTAGTCTGAGTTAAGTACAACAATCCACCAATCATTGATTTGTATATGCTTGGATTTATTCTAGGAGATTCGTCATCCTTTGACAATTTGCAACCGGTTATCATAAGAGTACCGACAGGTTTAGAGTTCTCTAATCCAAACTTCTTAAGCAATTCCTTCACATACTTAGTTTGACAAATGAAAATACCTTTATCAGTCTAAGTAATCTGCAAACCTAAGAAAAATTTCATCTCACCAATCATAGACATTTGAAATTCATTCTTCATATCATCAACAAATTTCATGCATAAACTTTCTTCTCCACCAAAAATGATATCATCCAAAAAGACTTCAATGATCAGTATATCATCATGCTAAATCTTATAATATAAGTTACTACCAACAATACCTTTACTAAAACTGAGCTTAGAAAGATATTTATCTAATCTAGCATACCATTCTCTAAGGGCTTGTTTCAAACCATATAAATCTTTCTTCAATCTGCAAACCATGTCCTTGTCCTCTGATAAAGAAAATCCATCAGGATGCTCAATATAGACTTCCTCTTCAAGATCTCCATTTAGAAATGCATATTTGACATCCATTTGATATACCTTGTAGTTCTTGTGTGTAGCATAGCCAAGAAATAGTCTTACTGCTTAAATTCTTGCAACCAGAGCATAAGTTTCATCATAATCAACTCCTTCTTCATGTGATTAACCTTTGCAAACCAGTCTAGCTTTACTTATCACAACTTGACCTTCCTCATTTAATTTACTCCTGAAAACCCATTTAATTCCAATAATATTCTTATCTTTAGGTCTAGGAACCAATTCCCAAGTCTTAATCTTTTCTATCTGATCTAGTTCCTCTTCCATTGCTTTCATCCAATCCTCATCTTTGCTTTCTTCAATAAAAGATGTTGGTTTAGTTTAAGAGATTAAACATACCTCTTTAGAAACTAACCTTCTTCTAGTCATCACACCTTTCCTTTTATCTCCAATGACGTGATCTCCAGAATGATTCAGTTTCACATACCTGGGTGTTTTCTGAATGTCTTGACTTTCTAATTCTTTCTGCCCTTCATCGGTCACTATGGAATTCTCTTATATTACCAGAGCAATTGGATCTATGCTTTGTACCGATTCTTGTACTATCGGTTATGATCTGAACAATTCATCTTCTGGTCCAAATTCATATGATCTGATCTGATTGTTATTCTGCTCATCCACCTTGACATTTATGCTTTCCATTATCCTATTCAATCTTATCAAATTTTCCTAATGCATCATCTCTTATAATATATCATTTACTTTCAAAAATTCTGAAACATCAGACAATAGGAGTATAACCAAACCATAATTCATAAGGAGTCTTACCGGTATCATATTTTATGTGTACTCTATTGAAAGTGTATATAGCGGTATTGACACCTTCACTCCAATAGATATTAGGCAATTTGGCTTACATCATCATTGTCCTTGCAGCATCTAAGATAGTTTTGTTCTTCCTTTCCACTATTCCATTCTATTGTTGGGTTCTAGGTGCAAAAAATTGTCTTCTGATTCCATGCTTCTCATAAAAGTTATTGAACTTGTTAGTCCCAACTGGTGCTAAGAGGGGAGGGGTGAATCATCACTTAATCAAATTTTCTCAATTTAACTTTTATCTTAAAACTTCATTCATCTAAGATCCAACAATATACTTAATCAGTGAAGTAAAATATGCAAGCATGAAAAGTTGACAGTTCACCAAGGTGTTATCTCATGGAAACCCAATAGGGAGAAAACCATGGTGTGAGTAGGTAATCACAAAATTTGTACTCTTCTGAAGTACGCCCAATTAAGAGCCATCCCTATTAGGCGATTACAAAGACATTGTTAGGTGCCACACAGTTAAGGGATTTTGAACAAGGTCGGTTAGTGCCTTTACCCTGTTAAAGGTAGCCTGGTTAGAGGACTTAGAACATCAGTTAAGATGTTACCCAGTTAAGGGATTTTACAATAGGGACCTGTTAAAGTCTACCCAGTTAAGGAATTTATGTTGCAGTTTTTAGAAAGCAACAAATGGATGATCTGTTGAATTAGCTACTGATAGCTTGATCATATCTCAATATGCGTCCCACTCAATACACACTGATTGTGTCTTCTCTACACAACACCAGTTTCCTTCTTACACCTTCGGCTATTCACTCAGTCGGTCACTTATCCCTCAGCACTGCACTCTGTCATTATTTTGTCCTTCGGCTCTGCCCTCAGCCAGTTCTCTGGCCTTTGGCTCTACACTCAACCGGTCTACCTCACACACACACTCAACTATGCTAACACCTCTTAGCACTTCCTCTAACTCTGCTTCTTCACCTTGGATCGCCTTCAACAAGATTTCCTTGTTTCAAATTTCACGATCAAAAAAATTCTAAAAGAGCTCAAGAACTCTTTATACATTTTCTGTCGACACCTTTTGGCATATCCTCAATCAAATCAATCAAAGATTTTGGAAGATTCCAATTTAAAAATCTCCCACTCTTTCTCTGCGCGCCTTACAGCAATTCCACCAAGTGTTCAACCAATTATGCCACCGCATCTCCCAAATATAGAAACTTTTGAGTCATGTTCAACCAAATAAATGCAAACTAGAGAATTCGCATGTAATCATGCCTGACTACATGATAACTGAAAGATAACCTTACCAACAAATGTTCTGGCATAGAAACAAGCTTACCAACTCATCATTTTCCATCGCAACTGAATAACCGATCACTTCTCTAAGATTTATGGTGATCACCTATCTTCCTTCTGTCATACCGGTGTACCGGTATGCAACTGCACTTCTTATATTATTGTTTCATCCTTTGATTGCCGATTTTTTGTGCTAGCACCAAGTCTCTTCCCCTATTTACCAGTGAGTTACTGGTTGGTTAGAGAAAACAAGTGTTCTTGCCTGAGTCACCTTTTGTGACTTCACTATCACCAAAGTGACCGATCTTCCTGAATGATAGATCGGTTGACTTATTTTATCTTTCCTTGAGCTGAAGTAACCTTTGATCATTCCATACCAATGGTGTTTCCATTCACTATTTCTTACTGAAAAGAAACACCACTTTACCTATACCACTTCATCGGTTAGTGTCTTCACCGGTAAGTGTTGGACATCAATGACAAACCTTAGCACATATACCAATTTTCTAGATTGACCAGGTTTGTCAATGCCAACAATCCAACAATCTCCCCCTTTGGCATTAATGGCAAACACTTCAAACTTTGGCTTATTAGATGCATGTTTCTTCATCTTTGTAACAGTCTATTCATTCTGCCCTAAGTGATGAATATCTCTCCCTGCCACTGATATCTGCCAATGATCAAACACTCTAAACATATCTCCTCCTTTCACAACAATGTCAAAGAGTCCATTCTGAACACTTACAAGACTGTCCCCCCTAACCAGAGTAGTCCACACTCATCAATCTAGTTGATTTCATTTTAAAAACTTAAAATCATACCAGATTGATTTAGAACCATGTTTTCTTACTTTACTAAATGGAGGGGCATAACCCCCAACTTATCTCAGAGATAGTCAAAGGTGTCCTTTTGTAGTGGCTTGGTGAATATATTAGCCATCTGCTCTTTTGTTTGTATGTATTCCAACATCACTTCCTTTTCTTGAACTTGTTCCCTTAGATAGTGATATTTGATGGCTATATTTTTTGTTTTGGAGTGCATCATCGGGTTCTTAGATATGTCAATGGCACTGGTGTTGTCACAATGAATCACTACCGGTCCAACCACTTTTTCTTGAATTCCTTCCAGCAGTTGCTTGATCCAAACTATCTATGTGCAGTTAATTGCAGCAGCTACATACTCAGCCTCAGCTATAGATTGAGATATGTAGTTTTGTTTCTTACTTGTCCAAGATACAATCCTTTCTCCAAGAAAGAATGCTCCTCCACTGGTGCTCTTCCTATCATCAATGTTTCCATCCCAATCTGAATCAATGAAGACACTTAAACTAAAGTCTCCTTTGTGTGGATACTAGAGGCCATACTCATCACTCCCCTTTAGGTATCTGAATATTCTTTTGACTACCATCATGTGAGTTTCTTTCGGATTTGCAGAGAATCTAGCAACCAAGCCAACAACTTATGCTATGTCTGGTCTTCTATGTACTGCATACTGTAATTTAACAATCATGGACCAGTAAAGTGTCTCATTCACTTCTATAGCCTCATCATATTTAGATAGCTTGCAACTTGTAACAACTGGAGTTCCAAGAGGTTTACAATCTTCCATTTTGAAAGTCTTAAGAATTTCTCTTATGTACTTAGTCTAAATGATAAATATTCCATTCTTTAATTGAGAGACTTGTAGGCCAATAAAGAACTTAATCTTACCAATCATGGACATCTCAAATTCTTGTTGTATTTGTCCTGCAAATCTTTTTCTCATTTCATCATCTCCCCCAAAGATGATGTCATCTACAAAGATCTCAGCAATTAGGTGTTTTTCTTTAGCTCCACTCTTCAAATACAGATTATTGTTATCATTGGTTCTTTTGAACCCAATTCTTAGCAGATATGAGTGTAACCTCTCATACCAAGCTCTCGGTGATTATTTCAACCCATACAGAGCCTTCCGCAACCTACATACCATATTCCTCCCATCTTCAAATGCAAACCCTTTTGGTTTATCTATGTATACTTCTTCCTCTAACACCCCATTTAAAAATGTCAATTTGACATCCATTTGGTATACTTCAAACCTTTTATAAGCAGCATAGGCCAGCAAAATTCTGACCCCTTCCAGTCTGGCTACCGGTGGGAAGGTTTCTCCATATTCTAAATCTTCTTCTTGAGAATAGCCCTTACAGACCAATCTTGCCTTGTTTCTTAATACTTTACCAGTTTCATCCATCTTATTTCTAAACACCCACTTGGTGCCTATTACATTTTTATTTTCCGGTCTGAGTACTAGAGTCCATGTATCATTTTTTTCTATTCACTCCAGTTCTTCTTCCATGGCTTTGACCCAATCATCTTCTTTCAGAGCCTCCTTTGTTGTTTTGGGCTTAAAAATAGAGAGCATACACTCATTCTCTCTTTCTCTTCTTCTGATTAGAACTCCCGCATCCTTGTCACCGATGATATCTTATGTAGAGTGATTATTTCTGACATATTTACCCAATACCGGCTCACTCCTTGGAGCTTCTTCTACTAGTTGTGCAGGTTCTATTTCATGGGATTCTTCATTAGCTGCTTTAGCGGGATCTTCTTCAGTAGGTTCCACCTATACATTGTACTCAAACCCTTTATAGTCCTCTGATTCACTCTTACTTTCTTGTTCATTTTTCTCAGAGTACTCATCTACTCTGAAATTTGCACTTTCCACAATCTTACCGGTCCTTTTGTTTAGACACGGGTATTCCTTTCTCTTTGTTGAGTAACCTAAGAAGGTTCCCTCATCACTCTTGGGATCAAATTTTCTAGTGTACTCATCCCTTTTGATATAGCACCTACTTCCAAATAATTTGAAATAACAAACATTGGGTGAGTAACCACTCCATAATTCAAAAGGAGTTATCTTTGTCCCCTTCTTTACTTGTATCTGGTTCAAAGTGTATACAATGTTGGAAAATGCACACTCCAATGAGAAATTGTAGGTGATTGAAGGTATTGTCATTGATGGAAACCTTACAATCCTATGGCATCAGTAGGCACTGGCACCGGCAAAGATGATTACTGGCACCCCAACCGACAAGATTTTGTTTATTGCATAATGTATTTAATTGTAAAATCTTTTTGTAAGCCAACAAGGCGAATTGTAATAGGACTCATATATAAGTATGAGATCTTGTAGATCATTTGTGTAAGTATGGAATATAATAGGTAGATGCGAACATGCAAATAATAAGGCAGATTTTGGAATAAGGTTTATGGAAGTTGTATGAGCCTAAACCAGTACTGAACTTGGCATAGCAGATGTTAAACCAAAGTAGTACATGATATTGGATTTACATAATCCATTTTTGTAAGTCAGTGAAATTTCCCTTTTGTAATTAAGAAGTGAGCTTTAGGTAGTTGGCCTTCCTACATGTGCAGGCCCCTATTGTAAGTAATATTCATTTATTGGCTAGTGAGTGAATATTGTGGGTCACAAATCCCACCAAGGTTTTTCCCACAACAGGTTTCCTCGTTAAAAATATTGTTTTATGGTGTTCTTTCTATTTTGTGGTTATTAATCTTATTTACTACATTATTTCTGGTTTACTGGTACACTATTTTGGAATGCAATTTGTCTAATAAGATTAGAAAATCTGATAACTGGCAAGATACTAATTCATCCCCCCCCCCTCTCAGTATCTTTGGGAATCATAACAATTGGTATCAGATCCTGGTCCTCTATTTTCAAAAGCCTAACAGCTTGAGGAAGATTCTAACACCAGTATAGATGGAAAACCTGAGAAAGCAATTGGAAACAGCTCTTGCAGATTATGATGCAGAAAAGTTGAAAATATGAAACTTGAAGATAATCTGAAGACTGCACAGGAAATCATTCAAGGACTTCAAGAAAATCTCACTATTGCTAGGAACAAAAGAAGAGAACTTCATGAGAAGATACAGAGTGATGATGATGAAAAAGAAACTCTTAATGATCTTGTAAGCAAGATGAAGTAAGAAAATGTGACCTTGAGGAATGAGATGCAAGATATGACTATGAGGTTTTGTAAAGACATTGAAGACCAAAAGAAGAATGAAGAGTACTTGACTAGGAGAAACAATGGTGCTGGAAATGAAAATCTAAGACTCGGTCATGAAAATGATATTTTGAAGACAGATATAATTCACTTAGAGCATGATAAAACTGAACTCATGAGACAGAAAGATTTCTTAGAAAATGAGTTGGCTACTACAAATCAACACAAGGAGAAATTCAAGAAAAGTTCAGAAGAACTTGATGACATGTTGAAAAATCAGAAACCTAATGGAGATACTAATAGTCTCGGCTTTGAAGTTGGTGAAAGCTTCGGTACTGCAAACAATCATGATCACAATAAATCGGTAAGACAACCTAATGCCTACAAATTTAATGGGAAATACTTTAACTCTAACAAGTATGGTCATAGAGAAAATCAATGTAGATCTAGAAACTATCAGAATACCAATGCACCCACCAGTCAATGTTCTAAATGCAACAAAATTGGTCATAATTCAGAAAACTACAGAATGAATGTAAGATGTTATGTTTGTGGAAGATTTGGACACTTATCTAATCAATGCAGAAAACATACCGGAATAGGATATGGAAAAGCTATTTAGAAAAATAATGTGACTTGTTATGCTTGTAACAAGATTGGACATATTGCAAAATTTTGTAGAAGGCATCATCGGCAAATAACAAAGGACCCAGTTTGAAAGGTAAAGAGAAGGTTGAAGAAGTAAAGCAAGAATTTTCAAAACAATGGATTAGAAAGTCAGATCAGAATGTTAATGAATCTATTCCTTCACTAGTAGAATAGAGTATCACTCCACCGGCAAGAGATTCTTCATCTAACTAAAAAGAAATCATTTTGGGGGTATGGCAATGAATCTAAAAACATGCTAGTCTACCCTTGGTTGATGGTGAGAAGTTGAATTACTTCTTTACCGGCATATATGTTAAGTTTCACTTAGCCGACAGGCAATGTGGTAGTTGAATGAAATGACATTATAAAGCAAGTGTTTATCACTCTTTTTCATTCACTGAGCATTCAAAATTCCTTAGAGCACGAAAAACCCGAGCGAAGGCATCCACAATGAGAAGTGAAGAAAATCATTCAAGCATTCAAATCTAAAGGCAGATTAAGGTATTTATACAATGGCTTCCTCCTCTACACCTGAATTCATTGCAAACCCTACAGTAATTGAAGTGATTAAATTCCCTAGGCCCATATTTAAAATTATTCCCGAAGTAGCAAAGAAGGATGATACCCTAGGAGCATTTTCTAAAATACCCAAAGGAGTTGCATATGCTGAGGATCCTAGAATTTACATGCATTGTCATATTGAAGAACTAGGTGCTGATGAGATTATGAACATGTATAGGACAGTAATATGTGATGAAAATGGTAATGTAAAACTGGAACACAAGATAATTGAAACCCTAGGTTTTGTGGAGATACTTCGCATTCCTGATTTTTCCAAAGAGGTTATAAGGATCGTATTGAGAAGAGTTCATGGGGAGTTCTTTTGGCTACATTCTATTCATAAGATAACAAAAGAAGCAGTTAGGGCAATGACAGGCTTACCTTCCACCGGTAGCAGGCCTGACAAGACTAAAAAGGTTCCAAACGACACTGTAATGACCATAACCGGTGCAACCTATGACAAGAGACCCTAAGAGTCAATGATGTAAAGGATATCAATGTAAGATTCATTACCATGATTCTTGGATACAAAGCTACACATGCCAACAGATTAAACTTTATTTCTAGTTTATGTATCAAGAGTGCTTATGACTTAGTAAACAATGTAAAGATTGACATTTGTGAGTGGTCAAAAGATGAGCTAATAGACAATCTGAAGAAACTTAAGGGTGACAAGAAATGCACATTCAGATTTGGTAACTTACTTGTATGTCTATTGTTGTATATCACCAAGGAAGTTCCTGGTATTGGCAGAAAGGATTTTGGATTTGACATTCTGGTAGGAAAACAACTTTTGGATATTCTTAATAACATGGGAGATGACAGGGAGAAGAACATAATTGAACACTTTCAGGCACTAAAGGCTAGAATGAAAAATAGGGAAAGATTATCTCAATCCATAGTTGATAAATATCAAAAAGAGATTTGTTTTGTATAAAGAAGGATAAAATCTGGATGTAGATAGTGGTTCTAAGGACAGTTTGGGTTATAGAGATGGGTTATGAGGCTTATGAGAACATAATAGAAGCATATGCTAAAGCCCTTCTAGAAGCCCCTAGAGAACCAACAAAAGAAATATTTGGTAGTGCTGAAACTATTGAAATCAAAGTTCAATCACAGAAATGAATAAAGAAAATAGAACAAACAACTAGAAAAGAAACAAGACAAGAAAAGGAAATCAAGGAAAACATACTAAATATGACTGGTATTAAGGAAAGTGAATTGGAAGGACTACAACCAAAAACACATCTCTCCCCGGTTGGTACCTCCTCTGACAGTGAAATACCGGTAGAGTTTCAGAGAGTAGAAAGGAAAAGGAAACCTTCACTGGTACCTGCTCCTACACCAAAGAGAACAAGACAGAAACAACAGATAGTAAGGCCTCCGGCAAAGAAAATGACACCAAGGAAGAAAAAGGTAAAACAAGTTGTCCCTCCCTTAGACAACCTTTTAAATGAAATAACTGAAGATGGTAACTTGTCAAATGTTAGCAAATTGTATAACACTTTCACTAATGAAGAAAAGGAAAGCATAGAAAACAGTGGTATCTTACACTTAGACATTTATAAGAAATTCTTGACAGAAGTTGTAGATGACTTGCCAAGTGACTTGTACAGAAGGTTAGATGCAAAAAGGTTAGCAATTGTGGAAATAGATAAGAAGATTAAGGTAGAAAAATTACTTGCAGTTCACCCAATAAGATCATTAGAAGAGATTGATGAACAAATAAGTGAAGAAAATAGGACTGTATTTTCCACCAGTCACCGGCATGTATCATTAATGGCTGGCAGAGTAAATGAGATCACTGAAGAGACAACGGACAAATGGGATATTTTCTTTGTAGAGAAGGAAAAGCAAGAAGAACTTAAACAACCAAAGACTTTCAAAGTCTATCAAAAGGAAAAGGATAAAGGTAAAGGCAAGGTAGTTGGTCCTCCGAGCATAAAGATAATATAACTTGCCCCCATCTCCTTCTGATACTCCACCGGCACAAACTGTTGATACACCACCAGTAACAGATAATGTGGAGAGTATGGAGACTACACATGAGGATCCTAATCCTGATTCAAAGGTGTTGTATACCATGAATATTGACACACAAGAAGTCAAAATTGTGGTTGATAAGGAAACAACTGAGAAGAGAGATGTGGCAACTGAGCCATTGGCAGAAAACATTGCAGTTGAGACAAATGTTGAGGATACAGTTGGAAATGTTGAGATTGGGATTGAAACACATACTGAACAATCAACTAATCCCCTAGATACCACTGATGTACATACTAAAAAACCTACTGAGCAACCGGCTACTGATAAATCTATTGAGATACCAGTAGTAGACAGTTCAGAGATACTTACAGAAAAACCGGTAGAAAACATTGAGACACAATCAGAGAAACCGGCAATGGAAAGAATAGAGAAACCAACAGAGGTACATTCTACGAAATATGAAGAGGAAAAGGTTCAGATAGAGACAGTGCCACCGACAACAGCTAAGAAACCCAAACCTTTACTAGTAGAAATGCAGACTCAAACTGACCTACCAGAGATCAACATAAGAAAAGAGGTTACTCACACCAACAGATTGCAAATCGTTAAGGCAGTTGGACAATCATGTGGTTCCTCCTTAACAAAATTTAGACCGACAAACGTAACAGAGGTTTTACTAGATTCCATCAAGAAAATCAAAGAGTGGAATGCACAGGCATATAAGGCTATTGATGACACAACTCCTTTATTGAAACTGGTTCAACCCAAGTGCAATGTGGAAAATAAAGATTCTTTGAGTCAACTAGACACATTGTCTAAGTACATCACCGGCAATCTTTTGACAGTTGATCAAATTAAAGAGGAGACATTCAATGAGAAAATGAACAAGGAAAAAGAAAAATTCTTCGAAGAGACAAAAAAGAAGTGAACGGAACACATTGACACCCTCCTAGTGGCACTAAACAAAACTTTAATGGAATTTAAGGAGTTGTACAGAGACACCTGCAAGACTGGTCTTCTGACAGTGGATATTGACAAGGAAATCAGCATAGCACAAAAGGAAATAAATGATATAGCTAACAATATCATTCATTCATCAGAACCCATATCAGTTATAGAGCAAGAGATAGAAGGTTTTGAGGAGAAACTTGAGAAATTTGAAAAGGAGAAGGAAAGAATAAAATACAAGGCTAAGGAACTCAAATGTAGACTTGGTCTGAAACTAGACATCCTCATCTCTTTGAGAAAAGAGATTTCTGAGGCACTTGTTCCTAGACTTAAGACACCGGGAGAGAAAATGCATATACTCAGTGATACCATCCAAAGGACAGAAGCAGCATTGAAGGATAGTGAGAGGTTCACTAATAGCTTGAATTTTGCATTAGTGGATCTATATCAGATTGTAACCCACTGGTTACAGGGATCTTGACAAGAACTACACTCAAGTGACATTAATTGACAGCCTTTGTCATTGATGCCAAAGGGGGAGTAGTAGAATGAGAAAAATGATTGGCAGAAGACATCATCTACTCAAGGGGAGCACACAATTTTGGTAAGATAATTTTGGCAAGACTTTTTGGACAACACATTTTTGGATACAATTTTGAGTTTTTCTCATGAGTGTTGCCATCAATGCCAAAGGGGGAGATTGTTGGTAAATGTACACTCCAATGAGAAATTGTAGGTGATTGAAGGTATTGTCATTGATGGCAACCTTACAATCCTATGGCACCGGCAGGCACCGGCACCAGCACAGGCAAAGATGATTACCGGCACCCCAGCTGACAAGATTTTGTATATTGCATAATGTATTTAATTGTAAAATCTTTTTGTAAGCCGACAAAGAAAATTGTAATAGGACTCAAATATAAGTATGAGATTATGTAGATCATTTGTGTAAGTATGGAATGTAATAGGGAGATGCAAACATGAGAATAATAAGGCAGATTTTGGAATAAGGTTTATGGAAGTTGTATGAGCTTAAACCGGTACTGAACCTGGCATAGTAGATGCTAAACCAAAGTAGTACATGATATTGGATTTACATAATCCATTTTTGTAAGTTAGTGGGACTTCCCTTTTGTAATTAAGCAGTGAGCTTTAGGCAGTTGGCCTTCCTGCATGTGTAGGCCCCTATTGTAATTAATATTCATTTATTGGCCAGTGAGTGAATATTGTGGGTCACAAATCCCACCAAGTTTTTTCCCACACCGGGTTTCCTCATTAAAAATATTGTGTTATGGTGTGCTTTCTATGTTGTGGTTATTAATCTTATTTATTGCATTATATCTTGTTTACTGGTACACTGTTTTGGAATGCAATTTGTCTAATAAGACTAGAAAATCTGATAACTGGAAAGATACTGATTCACCCCCCCTCTCAGTATCTTTGGGAATCCTAACATACAACAGTGCTTATTGCTTCTCTCTGGAAGGTATGTGGGATATCCTTCGGTATCATTAGAGTTGTGGCACAGTCAATGAGAGTTTTGTTTCTTCTTTCAGCAATTCCATTCTATTGAGGTGTTTTGGGTGCAGACATTTGTTTCATGATTCCATGTCCCTCGCAGTAGTTCATGAACTCTTGAGAGGTGAACTCTCCTCCTCTTTCTAATCTTAGGCACTTTAGATTCTTATCGGTTCCTCTTTCTACTTGAGCCTTAAACACCTTAAACATGTGAAAAGCTTCTGATTTTTCTTTTAGGAATACAGCCCACATCATCCTTGAGAAGTCAGCCACAAATAATATAAAATACCGGTCTCCATAGAAACTCTTGGTTCTCATCGGACCACACAAGTCTGTGTGAACTAAGCCCAACACACTTTCAGATGAGAAAGTTTTACTACTGAAAGTGGACCGGGTCAACTTTCCTAGTTGACACTCTTTGCACATAGCATTTTCATGTTTTACTATGTCAGCCATACCTCTGATAGATTTTGCCTTACTGACTTTAGCTATGCTATCAAAATTAACATGACACAATCTTTTGTGCCACAACTAGTTGTCTTCTACCTTAGTCACTAGACAATTACCTATGGTGGTGTCTAGATGAAACAAATTGCCTCTTGACTATTTATGAGTGGCAATTAGACGCCCAGATTCGTCATTTATTTTACATATCCCTTCATTGAGTTCTAACCGGTATCCTTTATTGTTAAGTTGTGAAATACTTAACAATCTATACTTTAATCCTTCTACCCAAAATACATCATCACAATTTGTCTTATCATTCAAGGCTATAGACCCTTACCTCTTACTACACATGGGGCATCATTTCCAAACCTCATTGTTCCTCCATTGCAATCCTCCATGCTGGGGAATTTTCTTCTATCATCGGTCATGTGATGAGTATAGCCACTGTCGATCACCCATTCTCCACACCAATTTGAGCTAAAAATCAATGGCATATCTCCTTCCTCTATTGTGTCCTCTTTGACTACCACAAAAGTAATGCCATCTTCATCAGATCTCTCTGATTCTTCATCATTGACTCCTTCTTCTGCAAGATAACATTCCTTCTTGCTCTTGTCCCTGTAACTTCTAAAGTTGTCCTTCCTATCTCTATCATTGTCAGGACATCTTGAAGCAATATGACCTATCTTATTACAAGAGAAGCACTTTAAGGGTAATCTTGAATTGTATTTACCTTTACCTCTTGGCAATCTTCTTTCCAGTAGAGCTTCAATTTTGTCTTGCTCCTGTTCCTTAAAGAGAAGATTGTCACTCTCATGGGAATGATCGGTTCTAGTAGTAGATCTACTATCGGTTTCTTTCCTTCTCCTTGTGGGTGCATGCATCATGGATGTTTTGAAAGCAGCATCAATCTTTGGTATGTTGTTGTCATAATTGCTCAATTCAAAAGTGGTCAACTTACCAATCAATGAATCAAGAGTTACATTGACTATTCCCAAGGATCTAAGTTCCTGGATAGCAAACACCCTTATGACATATTGTAGTAGCAGAGTTCTTAGGATTTTTCTAACCACATCATCCTCCTCAAGTTTTCCTCCTACACTTTTAATGGAGTTTACTACATCCTTTATCCTCTTACTATACTGCTCTATGTTTTCACTTTCTTGCATTCTCATCTCATCATATTTTCCTCTCAGGCTGTCTACTTTGGCCTTTTGAACATGGGGATCTCCCCCATAGAGTGTCTTCATCTTATTCCATATCTAAAAAACTGTTTTCAAATCTTGTACTTCAGAAAATTCATTATCTGAAAGAGTGCTAACAATCAGATCCTCAGCAGTAGTATTATCTTGCCTTTCCTTTATCTGGTCTAGGGTAAGATTCCCTGAAGGTTCATTGTATTCTATGATCACATGGTTCTGATAGTGTTAACCTAGGGATCTTAGATAAATTTTAATTCTTCCACACCATAAGGTGTAGTTCTCCTTTGAGAACTTAAGACCCTCCTTACGCACCATCTTGGATCTTTCCCTAAGCCGGTTAAGCTTCTTCTAATTCTAGGGACCTGATACTCTGATACCAATTGTTGGTCCCAATCAATGCTGAGAGGGGAGGGGTGAATCAACACTTAATCAAATTTTCTCAATTTAACTTTTATCTTACAACTTCATTCATCTAAGATCCAACAATATACTTAATCATAGAAGTAAAATATGCAAGCATGAAAAGTTGACAGTGATGCCAAGGAGTTATCTCGTGGAAACCCAATAGGGAGAAAACCACAGTGTGAGTAGGAACTCACAAAATTTGTACTTTTCTTAAGTACACCCAGTTAAGAGCCATCCCTATTAGGAGATTACAAAGACATTGTTAGGTGCCACCCGGTTAAGGGATTTTGAACAAGGCCTGTTAGTGCCTTTAGCCTGTTAAAGGTAGCCTGGTTAGAGGACTTAGAACACTAGTTAAGATCTTACCCGGTTAAGGGATTTTACAATAGGGACCTGTTAAAGTCCACCCAGTTAAGGGATTTATGTTGCAGTTGTTAGAAAAAAATAGATGGATGATGTGTTGAATTAGCTACTGATAGCTTGATTAGATCTCAATATATATCCCACTCAATACACACCGGTTGTGTCTTCTTTGCATAGCACTGGTTTCCTTCTTACACCTTCACCTATTCACTCAGCCGATCACCTATCCCTCGGCACTACACTCTATTGGTCTTCTGTCCTTTGGCTCTGCCCTCAGCCAGTTCTTTGTCCTTTGTCTCTACACTTAGTCGATCTACCTCTCACACACACTCAACTGTGCTAACACCTCTTAGCACTTCCTCACACTCTGCTTCTTCACATTGGATTGCCTTCAACAAGATTTCCTTGTTTCAAATTTCTCTATCAAAAACTTTCTGAAAGAGCTCAAGAACTCTTTATACATTTTCTATCGACACCTTCAGACATATCCTCAATCAAATCAATCAAGGATTTTAGAAGATTACAATTTCAAAATCTCCTACTCTTTCTTTGTGCACCTTACAGCAATTTTGCCAAGTGTTCAACCAATTTTACCACTGCATCTCTCAAAGGTAGAAAATTTTGAGTCATGTTCAACCAAATAAATGTGAACTAGAGAATCTGCATGTAATCATGCTTGACTGTATGATAACTAAAAGATAACCTTACCAATAAATGTTTTGGCATAGACACAAGCTTACCAACTCATCCTTTGGCACCACAAATGAATAACTAATCACTACTCCGAGATTTATGGTGATCACTTGTCTTCCTTTTGTCATACCAGTGTGCCTGTATGCAACTGTACTTCTTATATTACCGGTTCATCCTTTGATTGACGGTTTGTTGTGCTAGCACCAAATCTCTTCCCCTGTTTACCAATGAGTTACTGGTTGGTTAGAGAAAACAAGTGTTCTTGCCTGAGTCACCTTTTGTGACTTCACCATCACCAAAGTGACCGATCTTCCTAAATGATAGATTGGTTGACTTAATTTATCTTTCCTTGAGCTGAAGTAACCTTTGATCATTCAATACCAATGTTGTTTCCATTCACTGTTGCTTATTGAAAAACAACACCACTTTACCTATACCACTTCACCAGCTAGTGTCTTCACCGGTAAGTGTTGGACATCAATGACAAACCTTAACACATATACCAGTTTTCTAGATTGACTAGTTTTGTCAATGCCAACAATCCAACAAAAATTGCCAAATGTAAAATCACCACCTTGATCTGATCTTAAACATTTTATCTTCAATCCTATTTCTATCTCAACCATAGCTTTGAAAATTTTGAATTTCTCAAGAGCTTCAGATTTTTCTTTCAAAAATGCAACCCACATCATTCTAGAATAGTCATCAATAAGTAACATGAAATATCCATCACCTTGAAAACTTTTAGTCATTGTCGGTCCACACATATCAGTATGAATAAGATCAAGAATTTCATTAGATCTATCATGTATGCTTTTGAAATAATTTCTAACTTTCTTACCCATTTGACATTCTCTACATACCGGATTGTGAGGTTTAACAATCTTGGGCAAGTCTCTGACATCTTGTGTTGAACTTATCTTGACTACGCAATCAAATTTTACATGACACATCCTCTTATGTCATAACCAGCTTTCATCAACTTGAGCAATAAAGCAAGCCTTCTCATGGGAGTTCAGATGAGAGATGTTTCCTTTGGTCTGAGTTTCGGGTGCAATCTCCAATCCAGATCTATTGACAATCTTTACATCCTTAAATTGCAAATAAAATCCTCTATCCACCATCTGACCTACACTCAAAATATTATGTCTCAATCCTTCAACATAATAAACATTATCAGTATTAGTCTTACCATCCAACGATATTGTTCCTTTGCCTTTGATCCTACATGCCTTGTTGTCTCCAAATCTAACTAGCATGTCATCAAATTCTTGCAAAGTTAAGAACTTCCTCTTGTCACCAGTCATGTGATGTGAGAATCCACTGTCTATAACCCATTCATCCTTTTCTTCAAATTTACTAGCTAAAGCCTTCTCCTTAGTATGAGTTGCTTTAATGACAGGTTCCGAAGAATCATCCTCGATAGCAATAAAGATCCAATCTTTAACGGAGCTTCCATTACTGGATCCACTTACAGGTCCATCATCATTATCAATAATACCAAGATCATCATCACCAACATAATAGCATGATTTATCCTTATTTCGTCTAAATCTAGGTCTGTTCAGATATTTTGGATTAGGCTTATAATTCTTCATAACTCTTTCCTAATTCCTACCATCTCTCTCAGGACATCTAGAAGCAAAATGACCAATATTATTGCATGAAAAACATTTGAAAGGTAGTTTTTCTTCATACTTACTTCCATCCAATCCTTTAGGGATTCTTCTAGCAATTAGGGCTTCCAACTCTTCAAGTTCTATGTCTTCTCTCTCAATGTCTTCCAAATATTTAGCATATAATTCCTTCCAATGTATCTTTTTCTTACTGAAGGCAGATGCTTTAAATGCAGTCTCTATTTTAGTAGCAGTATGATCTCCAAGTTCCTCAAGCTCAAAAACAGTCAATTTCCCAAGTAATGTATCTCTAGTAACAGGGGTACTTGACATTGTCTGAAATTCATTAATTGCAGTAGCCTTCATCTTGTAAGTCAGAGATAGAATTCTCAGAATATTTGACACAACCTTATCCTCACTAACTGATCCATCGCAGCATTTGATTCCCACAATAATCTCGTTCACTCTATCAATGAAAGAACTTATATTCTCATCTTATTTCATCTTTAAAGTTTCATATCTCACCTAGAAACCTTCAAGTTTTGTAATCTTTACTACTTGGTCGCCTTCATAAATAGTTTCAATCTTTATCCAAATCTTCTTTGCATTCTTCAACTCTATGACATTCAATAACTTTTCATTGGATATGGCACTTAGCAATGCTTCCTTCTCTCTGACATCATTTTCAACTCTCTTATGTTCATCAGCGGGTGTCGGTGTTCCAGAATTAGGATCATGAGGTATATACCCTTTCTCCACTATCTCCCAAACTTCAGCTCCAAGACATCTCAGATGAATCTTCATTCACTCCTTCCATATTTTGTAATTTGTACCATCAAATCTAGGACTCTCCTTCTGGTAGGGATTAAATGTGGAACTAGATGAAGATGCCATCGGATCTCCTCAAGCGGTTAAGCTTCTACAAAGAGGACCATGCTCTCATAACAATTGTTAGACAGATCTGATACTGGGAGAAAACTGAGAGGGGGGGTGAATCAGTTTTCTATCAGCAATCAGAACTATTGCAGATTATAACCTTTATATCAAAGCACAAGGAAACTAACACAATGAAAGATAAAAAATGAAAGCAGAGCACACACAACACCAATATTTTTAATGTGGAAAACTCAGTAAAGGGAAAAACCATAGTGGGAAACCCTACCCACAATCAGATAATACTTTTGCAATAGTATATGAAATAATTGCAATGGGGATTGCACTTGCAATCAGGCCAACCGCCTAGATATCACTTCTCATCACAAAAGAGAAGTCTCACTGACTTACAAAAGCATCAAACTACAATCCGGAAAGAATGAACTATGAAAATAGCATCTCCTAATGCTTGATACAGTTTCGGTTAAGCACAGATGTCTGCCCTACAACACCAAAAACCTTATGTCGAATGATATATCACTTATTCTCACATAAACCTTTCTCTGATAATGCACACATAACCATCGATACCATCCCATCCCATCGATATCAAAATTACATGAATAAGTAACCTATAAATATAGATCATCAGCCTTATGATAAGGTCAGCTAAACCCTGAACCCATAATTATAAAAATTACATCACATGATATCACCAGACCAATATTATGATTTACATTACATAGCATGGACCTAAATCAAATTCCCAAACAATTATATCCATCGAAAATCACACTAAGACCAATCTCCAACATAGTTCACCAACCGATAGAAACCCTCAGTCCAATAACATGGAATACCTAACTGGACCCAAATAGGACCACCATATCAGCATGTCAGCCAATGTGAATCCACCAAACAATTGGGACATGATCAAGAAACACCTTCAGCACATTAGAAACCATTTCCATAAGTCGAACCAAAATCACTAAACCATAACATCACATATCACTAACCGGTAGAGCTAACCGGTACCAGGAAATACCAACCGAGAACATAAGCGATAGCTTTCGGAGAACCAAATCATGAACCAACTGAATATGAAAAGCATATAACCATCTTGAATAAACATCCAAAACCAAAGCTAGGGATCTGATCATACTGGATCAGAATCATAGCCAAAACCAAGATAAACACCAAGTCTAACCGGGATAGGTCCAACCAGGATAGTAGAACCATATCCAACCAAAATACAATGTTGACATCAATGACAACACTTGAGAAAATCCAACATATTGCTAACAGTTGCTTTATCCACTACTGAAAAAGAGTATACGGCAGCTACTCATGCTTGTAAAGAGGCCATTTGGCTTAAGAGACTATGTTTAGATATTGGAATAAAACAAGGAGCAGTGACAGTCGGAGTGTGATATGCCTAGCTAAGTACCTGACATTTCACACTCAAACCAAGCACATTGATGTTCAGTATCATTTTTTCAAAGATATGGTTGAAGATGGCAGGGTGAAGCTGGTTAAGATAGAAAATTTGATGAATGTTGCAGATTCTTTAACTAAGGTTGTGAGCACAGAGAAGTTCAGATGGTGTTAAGATTTTCCTAGCAATTGATTCATTGTGTTGGTACTCCCTTTGCTCTTGCAAGGTGTTCAACAAGTGGGAGAATGTTGGGAAAATGGTGTCTCAACCTTGCATTTACATGAGGTTACTATTTATAGCAATTTTTCATTCAAGCATGAAATGTTGCAAAATTCTCCCAGAAGCTTTTGGTTGGTCAGATAAGCATGTCGGTGAAGTTTCGTTACAAGATCACAACTAGATTTGAAGATATTAAAGGTTTCATTTTTGAGGGGTGCAATTAAAGATTTAAAATTAATTTCAAAGACTTTAGACCCTCTGAAATGCCCTAAAAAGTGGGTGTAAACAATGTTTATGTTTACGAGGCAATAGAGCACTTCACGAGCTTTCCAACTCTTCAAACAATTTGTCAATTGGACACATAGTTCGCACGTTATGGCCTCCGGAAGTTTGTACTCCTAAAATAGAAAATATAATTTGTATTGGACACATAAATGAGTGGTAAAAGGTACATGTGTTGATGTGTGTTTTAACGAATCATAGGGCATCTAGATTGGAGATAAGTTCGGCTATACTTTATTGGGTGGTTTCAGCCCATGGTTTTGCAATGTTGTTTGATGATTTCTTGTATTGTATCTCCTATATATGAGGTACATGAGATAGAGGTTGTGTGTAAGAGTCTTATGGCTATTGAGTTACCTCTGAATCTCTAATTAGTGGTACTCTTGTGAAGATTTTTCTCTGCAAGTATATTGTAATCTATTTTTTATTGTTGAATAATATATTGGGCAGCTTTTGGAGTGTGGGGTTTTTCTCCCGAAAGGGTTTTCCCCACATAAATCACTGTGTTATGGTTTGAATGTTATTATGTCTATTTCTATTTTTTATAACTGTTGTGACGATCTGTAAAAATAATTACATTACCCTCCTCTCAAGGTTAGTCTAGGAAGTTGTTATGCTACTTAACTTCCTTACAAGTGTGCTGGGGGGATCCTTATTCATGGATGGGACAAAGACTCATCATCTCATGAAGATACAAATAACCTTGATATTCGCTGGTGAAGTGGTGAAGGTTTATACGGTGGCGTGATTGAAAGATGGATGGGATAATTGGCTACAAGTGAGCAATGGGATGAAGGGTCACATGATTGCTTTTCTTGTAGAATGAAGGAGACAACCAACTGCAAGTGAGGCAGGGGAAATGATGGTGAATCAATGCAGGAGTCATCCTACACATATGCCCTTAATTGGAAAGTGAAGTTGTACAATCCTTATCTTTCCTGGGTTGTGGAAGACATCAGAATATTCAATTTTTAGTATGAAATATGAGAATAGGGTGGGTGGGTAGGAGGAAAGAAGCATGTCAGATTATGAAATGTGGATATCAGGTCAGTGGGTGGGTGGGTGCGAGGAGAGAAGCATGTCAGATTATTCAATTTATAAAATATGGATATTAGGTGGGAGGAAATGGGGGGAAATGGGAGGTAGTGGAGGATCACAGAATGACTCATGTCACGTCAGATCATTTGAAACAACAAATCTGACGGCTTGAATAATATCAATTAATTTTGCACATTTAAATTGATCGTCTCCATGGGTGAGCACTTGTGAACTGCATGTTTGATTATTAGATTTATGGAATATGGATGTTGAGCAGGTGGGTGGGGGAAGGATATGGTGTGAAGCGGAATTCGCTCGCAAACACTATTAAAGTCGCAAAACCACAAGGCTAGGGGGTGGGGATTAAAAAGCTAGTTTGTTCAAATAGACGATGGATCCATCTTAATTACTTGATGCCTGAAACCAAGTTTTCACCAAGGTACTTTCCCATAGCGCCACAAATTGGTTTTCACTAATGGATGAATTGATTTTTCTTTACTTTTTCCTTTTTACATTTTTTGTATTTTTCTTGATTTTTTTATTTTGAAAATAGGTGCTCTCTGAGGACTAGGCATAAAATCTCTTCAAATGCATGATGTTCATAGGCTCTTCCAAGGGTTTTCCTTCAGGAGTGGCCAACTGATAGGCACCTGACCCATATTTTGTAGTGATCGCATATGGTTCAAGCCAGTTAGGCTCAAACTTGCCTTTCTTTTCACAGTCATGTAGGTTTCTCTGATTTTCCATCAGCACAAGATCACCAATGTCAAATTCTTGAATTCGGACCTTCCTGTTATAGCTCAATCATAGGCGGTTTTGATATACTCGAAGGTGATTGAAGGCCTTGAGGTGCCTTTCATCTAGCAGTTCAAGCTTTTGTAGTCTGGCAACTTTGTATTCCTCATCAGGGAGGATGTTCTACAATGAAAGCCTTAGTGATGAGATCTCAATCTCAAGGAGTGGGACATCTTTGGAACTGAAGACTAGGGAGTATGCAGTGGCTCTTGTGGGTGTGTGGATACTTGTGCAGTAAACCTAGAGGGTAGGATGGAGTTACAAGTGTCAATCATGACCAGCTTCGTTGACTATTTTTTTTAGGATTTTGTTGAGGGTTTTATTTGAAGCCTCAACTTGACTGTTACCTTGTGGGTAGTATGGAGTGGAAAAGCAGTATTGACTACCAAACTTCTAACAAAGTTCTTTGACATCCTGATTCTTGAATGGTCTGCTATTTTATGTGATGATTGCTTTAGGGATTCCATATCGACGGGTGAGGTAATTTAGGATGAACTTAGAAAAAAAAATTCTAGTGGTGAACGTGAGTATGGCCTCAACCCATTTGGTGAAGTATTAAGTGGTAGTTATTATGAACTTATGGGCATTGGATGAGGCGGGATGGATTTTCCCCATGAGATCGAGCCCCCACTGAGAGAAGGGCCAAGGTGTATTGAATAGTTGCAGATCCTAAGAAGGTTCATGAATTTTGTCATCTTGTTTTTGACAAGGGACACATTTCTTCACATAATGATATGCATCTTCTTCCATTGTAGGCCAATAGTATCTTGTGTGCAAGATATTTTTAGCCAATGTGAGGTCACTTGAGTGTGCTCTACAAATACCTTCATTCACTTCACGTAGTACCCATTCAGCCTTCTCTTTTCCTAAACACCTTAGGAGGGATCCATCAAAATGCCTTCAAAAAAGGGTGTCACCAATGATAGTGTAGTGGGCGCAGTGACGGATGAAGGTTTGTTGTTGGGTTTTAGTGAGGTGGGGAGGGATGATATTGTCTCGAAGGTAAGAAAAGGTTTTCTAGTACCAAGGGGAGTCGGAACCAACAAGGACAAACACCATTTCAGATTTAGGGACATCATATGCTGGAATAAGGCTTTTCTCAACCAAGAACTCACACTTCTGACTATTAGTCAGCATTTGAAGGAGGGAACCGATTGTAACCATACCATCAGTAGCATGATTATTTATTCTAGGAATCTGCTCAAATTGGATGAGAGTGAAATATTACTTGAGGTCTTCTACCATGTTGCAATAGGGGAGTAACTTGTCAATTTTTATTTGATACTCATCGTTTACTTCTTTTATGACAATTTGGGAATCACCATAAACTTGTAGCTCATTGATCTTCCATTGTATGGCAAGGCAAAGCCAGTGATGAGAGCCTCATACTCCACTAATTTTGTTGGTACATGCAAACATAATCTTATATGACTTTGGGATGCAATCTCTTTGAGGTGTCACAAGTAAGATTCTTATCCTCGATCCATTTTGTGTGCAGGAGCCATCAAACTACAAGTGACATTTGTTGGATGTGGATACAGTCATAATGGCATCATCTAGAAATTTTGTTTTAAGGGAGTGATCACCTTGAAGAGGAGCATCAGATAATCAATTTTCTATAACTTATCCTTTGATTTCCTTCCAGTCCACGTACTCGATGTCAAATTCACTCAATAGCATGAACCATTTTGTGGTTCTTCCAGTGAAAGCATCTTTTGACAACAAATATTTAAGGGGGTCAATGTTGGTGATCAACTTAGTCTTATTGTTGAGCATGTAGTGTCATAGCTTCTGTGTGCTAAAGACCAGTGCAAGGCAAACTCTTTCTATAGGGGTATAATTGAGTACATATCCTACAAGTGTACAACTGATGTAGTAGATTGCATGCTCTTTGCCTTGGTCATATGTTTGTGCTAGTAATGTCCCTAGTGCCACTATGGTTGTTGATATGTATAAAAGAATCAGTTGTTCCAGGATAGGAGGCATCAAGACTAGAGGAAAAGCCAGGTATTCTTTGAGCTTATCAAAAGCCTTTTGACAAAGATAGTCCCACTTGAATTTGTTATCCTTTCTCAAAAGATGTGAAAAATGGGTGACACTTATCTCCCAATTGTGCAATGAATCTTCAGATGGACTGAAGTTTCCCTTGTAGGTTGTGTAGTTGTCTGAGTGTCTTCGGTGGAGGAATTTCTATTATAGCTTTTACTTTTGTAGGATCTAATTTTATTCCTTTGTAAGATATTATGAACCTAAGGAGCTTTCCTTATGTGACTCCAAAGACACACTTCTTAGAATTTAGGTGCAATTTATATTTTTCTAATCTCTCAAAAATATGCCTTAGGATTGGAACATGCTCATCCCTTGTTTTTGACTTGCGGAGAAGATCATCCACGTAATCTTCCATTATCTTGTGCAAGAGATCATGAAAAATAGTTTCCATTGCACATTGATAGGTTGCTCCTACATTCTTAAGGCCAAAAGGCATGACCTCATAGAAAAATGTGCCCCAAGGTGTTGTGAATGTGGCCTTGTGTTAACCTTCTTCTGTGATGTGGATCTAGTTGTAGATGAAAAATCTATCCATGAGAGAAATAATTTCATGTCATGTTTTTAAGTCCACAATCATGTCAATGTTGGGCAAGGGAAATTCATCTTTAGGGAATTCTTTATTCAAATCTTTGAAGTCCATGTAGATTATGATGCCCCCGGCAGGCTTGCCGGCAAGTACAATGTTGGAGACCCATTTAGGATAATCAATAGGTCTGATGAAGCTGACATCCAACATTTTTTGTAGTTCTACTTTCACTAGGAGGGTAATTTGAGGATGCATCTTGTGTAGTTTCTACTTGATAGGTTTGGCATCCAGATGAACTACAAGATTATGTACCACCAAGTCAAGATCAAGGCCTAGCATGTCAGCATACCATTAGCCAAAATTGATTTGTGTTTCTTTTAGAAAGCTTATTAAATTCTCTTTTCTTGATCAGTGAGTGACTTGGTGATGAGTACATTCTTTGGTATTTCTTTTGTGCCCATATTTATTGTGTCGGTTTCCTCAATGAGTAGAGGGGACCTTTCTTGTTGCGGGGAAACCATGGTAGGGAGTTAAATTCCCTCATCTTCAAGTGCCTAATCCAGGTTTTCACTTGAATATGCATCCTTTATTTTTACTTTTTCCATGTACGAAGGTGCCTCAGAAAGGTTTTCACTAGGGAACTTTTGATTTTTGTTTGTGTTTTTATTTTTTGCGACTGAGAAAGTTGACCTGACTACCAAAGTAAGCTTCTAGATGAAGTTGAATTCCATTCACAAATGTATGGTCCTCAAGGTATTGCATGTTAATTAATGCTATAAGAGCATCATCATCGGCACATATGTCCAAAATAGGTGGTCCTCGTTGGTCCTCGTCAATGAGTTCAGGATGGACAAGTTTAAGTTCATATGGAGTGGGAGGGGTGATGGGAGTGATAGTGTTTACATGGGCATCATGAAATATGTTGTTGAGGTATTCGAAAGGAATTTTATTGAATTCCTCTTCATCAAAATCTTTGACTTCAGTAGGAGGGTCTGGCTGGACACCAACGATGGTGATCTTATCCCTAGGAGAGAAACCCAAGCCTCTATTGTACTTATGAGAGATTGGAGAGATGGATTCATTTATACCTTTTTCTTCTAGTCGAAGACCATGTCCTTTGTATCCCATCTTATCTACCATGGAAAATTATTTTGGATGCATCTTCTTTGGGATTTTTGTTGGTTCTTCATCTTCCTCATGATACAACCAAAAGGTAATATCATTTTCCAAACTTTCCTCATCGAGTGGGCCCCACTGTTGGAAGGTAGTTTCTTTGCATTTGATAGTGGGTTTATCTTGTTTCTTAATTTTCTTTGGCTTACAATATGACTTAGGAGAGGGTAGGAGTTGACCCACATAGAGATAATTTTGTAGGGTATACTCTCCATGGCCATTATCAATGATTTTGACCTTGTTCTTAGGTTCAGATGAGGTGGATGCAACATTGGATGGATCAAATGGGGGGAGTGGGGAAGGCCTATTGAGTGGGCAATGGTAAGGGTGCTTTCCTTCAAGAAGTTTGTAATACTCAAAGAGTTTTGGGTCCACACGAATGGTAACTTCTCTACCATTGAATGGAAATTAAAGGCATTGATGGTAGGTGGAGGGGATGGCTTTAATGGAATGGATCCAAGGATGGCCAAGGAGGATGTTGTAAGGAAGCTCAACGTCCAAAACCTGACAAGTTGTTTCCATAATAGTCGGGCTCACTTGAAGAGGCAATGTGATGGTGCCTTTAGAAACTCTCTCTACATCATCATATTCTTTTATAATGATCCTTCCAGATGGGTCAACCACATACTTAGAGATTCCCAATTGTTTGATGAACTTATATGTACATAGATTCAAACTAGATCCACCATCTATAAGGACTCGCTTAACTTTATGATTTTGTACAAGGGCTTCAATATGAAGGGGTTTGGTGTGAGATGGATCATCGACAGGTGTGTCCTTGGATGTGAAAATGAGATGGTGTTGGGAAGCAAGGTTTCCTATGAGAGATTGAAATTGGGTTGTATTGATGTTATAAGGGACACAAGATTCTAGAAGAGCCTGCTCAAGGATCTCTTTATGAACAGGGGATGTTTTGAGGAGCTCAAGTATGGAGATTTGTGTAGGAGTCTTCCTAAGATGATCAAGGAAATCATACTGGCAAGTGGATGACATAGAAGGTTGTAGAGGAGGAGGAGGAGCTCCCTGGATGGTTACTCTCCCTCGGCAGGTGGTCACATTGCAATCATTTGAGGGGGCAGCTCCTTGGATGACTATTTTGGCTTGAGAAGTTTGCATGGATGATTGTGGGGGAGGGACACATTGGATAGTAACCCTCAGTCTATAAGGAGTAGGAGGAGGATCACCTCCTCAGACTGTGATGGTTTTTACATGGGTATCAGTGGGTTTTGTGCAACCTACCAAGGAATCAAATCTAGAGGCATAACTAATGTAGTCATAATTGACATTGTTAGACGATGAGGCCTTGTCCTTAACATGTTTGGGGAATGGGTCCTAGTACATTTTAATCTTATCATTGGAGTTACTAGGTTTTGCAACATCAATTTCAATATCACCCTTATCAATAAGGTCTTCAATATAGTTATTAAGTTTCATGCACTTACGTGTGTCATGAACATTGATGCGATGGTATTTCATGGGTGTGAAACATGTTTTATTTCTATACCCTTCTTGTTCCATTCCATTACCATTCCTTGGCATTTTCCTAAGTCCTTTTTCCATTAATTGTTAGGAGAATGAATAATATTTAATAGGTTTCTAAGAGGTAAAGAAATATTTTGAAACCCTTGAATTAATGGCATAATTTGAATTATTTGCTACAGGAACTACATGTGAAGAAGGAGCCATCCATATGGACAAAGCCTTGGACACGTAGTTAGACAAGTCGTTGTTGGATTAATACTTGTTTTTGTCTCTTTGTTCTATTTTATGTCAGTTTTTTAGAAATTATATGGTTTGTGGCCTACAGCCAAACCATAAACTATTGTCGAACATGTTTGTTTTAAGACTGTTAAGGGTTATGGCCTGTGGCTGAACCATAGCTTGTTATTATAGACTATTATTATATTAGAAATCGTAGTTCTTTGGTTCATTTTGTGGTATTTGGCAGAAAAGATATCTGTGTGTGTGTGTGTGTGTACAATCAAATACTTTTATCAAGTGAATGAATGCATTGATCATGGCATAAGCTAGCTTAGTCGACTTTGTTTTCTCACCCTATGGACTAGAGGAAGGGCCCCCTTCGGGAAGCTTGGTGAGATGGTTTTATGTTTTAATTAGCTTAAAATTGATTTGCTGTAATTTCCTTTCTATTGTGAGTGAATTATGTTTCACTTCACTCTTTAAAATATCGTGATTTCCATGAGTTCACATATGTTGTGATTTCTGCGAGTCATAATTCAGTTTAGTCTCTATAAAAAAAAATTAGAATCAGTTATGTTTATAGGATCAATCTGGTATTAAGGGTGTTAATAAACACAACAAATTTCCTAAGGAATGCAATCATAATTTTAATAGCCATCTTTGAAGGTTAAACTCTGAATTATGATTCTAAACTTTGTTTTGTTCTGCAACTCCATGCCGAACATCCAACCTCCTCTCACACACCCCATCCAGCTTTGTGTCGCTTAGCTCTATCTCCAACTTCTTTTCGCATCTCAGTTGCAACTCATACCATAGCAAAACATCTACAGCAACCACATTCCTTCTATTTAATGTTAATATCTGCATATCCTAAGGAATTGAATGTGTATTAATTAATTTCATTAGATACATTTGATAGATAGAGTGGGACTGTATTTGCTTGTGATTGAAAGATAGTGTGTTTTAAGTCTTAGGTGCATTCATCCCCACTTGACTCATTTTCTTCATCCCTTGAGCAAATAGCCACTATACCTTTCATCAGTTTACGATCCCGGATTGACACTCATAGGTACAAACTCAGGAAACTTACATGAATCCAAATTCAAGCAAAAATGACAATCAACTTAAACCACATTTTTACCCAACATTTTTGGCATTGTTGTCGAGGAAAGGTATTAAAGGCGTGAAGTCATAGTGAGTTAAATTAGGACCAGTACATCTTGAGGAATGCCTGTACAATTGTCAACCTTGTTTGAATAAATACTCTTGATTTGTGTTGTTATAATTCATATAGGTGCATGCATCGATCTAGGGATAGCAAAGGTAGATTTGTTAAGATGCACAAAATAGGAGAAAATTCACAAACTCAAAAACAAAAAAAAACACAAAAACATCCATTGGTGGTTGAGCCTGATTTGGAAAGGTGTGTGGTAGAACCTTCTATTATTTCTCCACCTAGCATATCACAAACAATCCCTGAGTTTCCTCGAGAGCCATTGATTACCCTAAAATTTGCCCAATAATTTGCTATTTCATTTGAATTACATAGTGTGAAGACAGTAGAAAAGCCATTCACAGTTGTTTATACCCTGTGGGCATTTGAAGGAAATATGGGTGGCGAAAACAACAACAGCAACAACAACAACAATAATATTAGGAGGGCACTTGCCAATAATAATCTTGTAACTTTTTAGTTCCCTATTGTTGACCCTACTGAAGATGCTCCAATGAAAAATATCCCTCACTCTGCTTTTCCTATATTAAGGGGATTGACAATAGAAGATCCAGATGTGTTCTTATTTGAATTTGAAGTCTTGTGCAATAGATGTGACTATCGAAATGATGCACATAAACTCAAGTTGTTTCCAGCTACCTTAAAAGATGCAGCACTCAGATGGTTCATGATTTTGGGATTACAGTCGATCCACACTTGGGACAATATGAAAGAAAAGTTCATGGCTAAATATCATGAATATTGCAAGACCAAAGAAGTATGTGATGAAATCTTCCGCATGACACAATGTGAAGACAAAATACCGAAGGATTATTTGGAATAGTTTTTGTTTAGTCTCCAGCAAGCTCAAAAAAATGGTTTAAATAATGATACTACTAAAATGTTATTCCTTAGGGGTAGTTCAGAATCATTGTATGAAAATATTAAATCTTATGGGTGGGGGAGATATTTCTAAAGTCCGTTTTGATGACATTTGTGAAGCATGCGGGAACTATTCATGATTTTCTCGAACAATGCGAGGTTCTATAGGGAGGCACAATATGGCGGGAGGAAGTATATCAGGTATCACCAAAAGGAAGCTAGGTATGTTGCTTGAAGACTTAAAGACCGATTTTCTAAGTTATATGGGTAAGCAAATAGATACATTGTATACTCGTAAAAATAAGGAAGAGGCTGAAAAAGTTTTAGCATTCTTTTGTCCAATCTGTAGGAAGAAGCATGGTGATGAAGAATGTCCTTACAATAGGACTAAAGTTGCATCCTTAGAAGAATCCATCAAGAATACAATCCCTAGGCCCCTTCTTGTGGATGTGACAGAAGTAGAGTATACAGAAGAACCAGTATTTTTTATGGCTCCTAGACCTCCTTGGCCACTTTGAAATGGGAGACTTGGTCCTGAAAGTCAACCCCAAGAATTTACAATCTAATAAGACTATCAAGGGAAAATTTGAACATAATTGGGTTGGCCCTGTCATCATAACTGTAGCATATGGTTCAGGTGCTTATCAGCTTGCAACCCTGAAGGGAGAACCACTATTAGATCCTGTGAATAGCACGCACCTCCGGAAGTATTATACATAGGTTTTTTTTAGTTGTTCTTCAATATGATCCTAAAAAATACAAAAAAAAAATTAAAAAAAGTGATGCAAAAAACAAAAAAAAAATGAGAAAAACAAAAATAGTAAAGAAAAAGCATTCGCCCCCTCTAGTGAAAACCTGCACTTTGGGCAAGTACCGTGGTGAAAACCTGGCAAACAGGCACCACGTGTAGAAAGGTCGTTGCTTTTCCATCTATCATGATTCCCTTTGTACATAGCATAAAGTTTTATCACACCTATCCATTTTAATTTGACCCAGTATCTTTCTCCAGGCTCACGATTGGTCAACATCAATGTCTTTTATTATCAATTGTCAATCCCTATACATATGTTTTTTGACCTGATCAATATAAATATTTTGGACCTCACTTGAGCACACATACCTTGTCATGATCAATTGTTGGAGTTATCATAGTGAACAGCTTGGAGGCTACAACATGTACATAACTTATAAAGCCTTGAAAAAATCCCTAAAAATCAAATAAAGTCCTGAAAAAATCCCTAAAAATCAAATAAAGTCCTGAAAAAATCCCTAAAAGTCAAATAAAGTTCTGAAAAAATCACTAAAAATAAAAAAAAATATCCTGAAATAATTACAAAAAAAAAAAATCAAAAAATATCCTGAAATAATACCAAAAAAATAGCAAAATGCCTTGCAATAACACAAAAAAATTGTAATTTATGTCTTCAAAAAAAAAATAATAAAAAATACAAAATTTACAAAAACCCTAAAAATTGGAAAACATCAAAATCCCAAAAACAAATATTTTCATTTTCATTTCGTTAATAAACCATCCCCTTTGTATATAGACAGACATCAGACAAAAAACACAATAAAACATTGCGATTAACAAATCACACGTTAACAAATGAAATGTTCAACCAATCAAGCATTCAAACTGGTCAGGTTGTCTTATCAATTAGCTAACATCAACATTATCAGTCCTTTGACAATATTATCATGGGTCTTATACAGGGTGTGGTATACTCGAAACCAGACAACATGATTGTCCTTTAAATATTCTCACTTTTGGCAATGAAGATCAGGGAGTTTGTTTGAATTGTCTGAACTTGTGAATCTTATCTTTCTTTGATTTATCTTTGATCATGTTCCTATGCTACTCTATGTGTCACAGAGTGATTTAGAGTGGCCGGGATGGCTCATGGTCATTTTTGTTTTGTTTTCTATTTGCAGAGTGTTTCATATATTTTTGGGGCACGTATGTCTTTGGTGTTTGTGGTATGTACGTTCACTTTGTGAACGTCACACATACCTCAACCCTTGACACACATAATATCTTAGGATGGTCAAACTCATTTCTTGTCTGTAATGTGTCTATTTTATGCAAAGGGATTGCATTATCACCCTGGCCTTCATTGCCATGGTAAGCCGCATCCTTTTTGCCATATCAAATAAAGGCTCTCACCTACTATTTGTATTTGTGAAAGCAAGATTTCATCACATTAATCATTCTTCACTTCTCACTTGCACTTCTTTTGGCTAACATTTCTTCTATCCCATCAATCCTTCTATCTATTCATCAAATCGATCATTATCATCCTATCTATTCTATCTGATCAATCGATAATTTCTTTATTTGATATCAATCAACCATTTTTCTGCAATCCATTAAAATTATTCCCTTCTTATTAACATTTTCCTCTTTCATCATATTTTCTCTTTCTAACATTTATTCTCTTCTTTCGAGAGAACATTCATTTCTTTCATGCATAAACAATCTCTCGAGGGTGAATCCCACCTCCATCTCTCGATCTATTGGGGCATGATCTTTTTAATTATTCTTTGAAACAACGCTCAAAATTGCATTGTCTCAAAGAGGGGCAAAATGTACACACTCAAAATTGGTCATCACTCCTATGTCGCTAACCTAATTTTAAACATGTCTTCTATGTCGCATTTCATCTTCATCATATGTTGACATTGTCTCATTCCTCTGGTTTTAGTTCATTTCAAATATAACCCTAATCAGTCTTCTTCATTTGCATTTGGTCCTAAATCATTATGATTGGCGTTTCAAATCATTCAAATTGGTCTCATCTTGACAATTAAACTTAATTCCCTCTTGGTTGATAATTAATTAGTCATTAATTATCAACCTCTTTATTAATCAATTTCAATCAGTCCTCGGTGACACTCTATTAGCCTCGCATGGCACTTTATCAATCGATCTTATCAAGTCATTGTCAATTGGTCTTATCAATCTTATCAGGCTTTTATCAAAGTCATTATCAATTTTGGGTCTTTTTCGATAATTAAATAAATTCAATTTATTTGATTAGCTAATTCCTAAATATGAATAGTAAATTAATAAATTTAATTTATTAATTTAACAAATTTATATTCTCATATGCAGATAATAAATTTTATTTATTTAATTATCCCATATTTATCTTTTCAACCTACTAATTTGGAAAAATATGAGGATAATCAATTTTGTTTATTTATTAAATCCCCATATTATCTTTCTCAATTTGATTCTATATTTCTTTCCGGATTTCGTCCACTTTTTCTCTGTCTCCTAATGGAAACTCTGCTATGTGTTTAATCATAGCCGTTGATTCTTCATGTCTTCAAATTAATCTCGTCCGTTGATTCAAAATCCTCTTTCCTATAAATTGAGCTCTCATTGCTCATTTTTGACAACCACGCTACGAGTAACTTTATTCTGTTGTTTTCATCTCACAATCTTGCTTCCACTTGTGATTGCACTTGTAGGTGAAATCCACAAAAAATCCTATTTGAAGGTGAAAGAAGAGCAATGGAGTCACATGGAGGAGATTCTGGGCTTTGGTTTGCATTTGGTTTATTTTGAATCTTGTCTTCATTCTTTCATTTATTGAATTAGGATTTCATTTCATAAGCTTCTTAGTTTTCGTGGTTAACTAATGGTGGGCTTTGATGTTTTCCATAATTCCTAGTTACAAAGCCCACAATCCCCGTATATAATAATGAGGCAATTGGATATCCACCTTATCCTGTCAACTTTGTTGAAATTGATGGAGTTCAATTGCAATCAGGAAAAGCCCTTCAAGGGCCCACCATTACTAAAATTAATAATTCACCTGAGGAACCTAAAATTGAACGAGTAAAAGAACCTCCATACCCAGATCGCTTGCAAACTGAACACATACAAAAGAAAGTTCCAAAAACATGCATTTGATTTTGTAAATAAATTACGTAATTTTAACATCAAAATTCCTTTATTGCAGGTTATCACGCAACAAAAAGAAGAAGATAGATCCCAAGATTGTTCACATCATTGGACAAACTAGATGACCTTATGCTTGGGAACCTCGCAGTTCCTAAGTATGCATATCCAGGAAGTCCTATGATAAAGATACACATTTGTAATGTTGTTATTCCAAATACACTCATTGATTTGGGAGTTGCAACTAATGTTATGACAAATGAAACAAAGGAAAAATTATCACTCAGAGGACTTAGACCCACTCGTACAGTTCTCCAAATGGCAGACCATTCTTTGGTCAAACCTGAAGGTATGATAGAAGATGTAATTCTTTCTATTGATTCATGGGAACACCCAACTAACTTCATGATTTTGTAGCCAAAAATTAAGTCTAGGGGATATCCCCTGATCTTAGGGCGACCTTGGTTAGCTGTTGCAGATACATTCATCAATTACAGGTCAGGTAATATGGTGATTTCTAACGGGGAACAAACTAAGCAATTAACATTGTATCCTCCTGCACAACCTTTGTTGGAAATAGATGATCTAGTATGGATTGATAGTGATTCTGAGGAATCATTGCCAATCCTCACTATTGGCCAAACATTTGATACAAGGGAGTGTTCTAAAGAAGATATACTTGTTAATTTTCTCCAAAATAGATATGGTTCTAATGAAATTTTGGAAAGGATGGTGCTTTCATCTGAGATGGGTGATAATTTCCCTTTTGGTAATTTTCCAATGGTAGGTAGTTCACAATCTGTTCAACATTTTATTATGTTAAATCAATTACTACCTCACGATTGCTTGTATAGTTCATTCTTGTCCTTTGAAAATTTTACTGATGCATCACAAGTCCTAGCTCTTAATTCACCTACACAATCCAAGGCTATGGAAATTTTACCGTCTCACACTTAATCTTAATCCACATTTAAGCAGTGAACAAATTCAAGATCTAATTGATATGCTTAAAATTCATAAAGATGAATTTGCTTGGGAATATCAAGATATGCATGGCATTCACCCTAATACTTGCACACACCACATCTATATTGAAGAGGGTAGTTTCCCAATTAGGCAACCACACAGAAGACTTAACCCTGTCTTGCATGAAATAGTTAAAGAGGAGTTACAAAAGTTATTAAATGTAGGGTTTATATACCCATTTTCTGACAGTCAATGGGTCTCTCCTCTTGTTGTGGTTCCAAAGAAAAATGGTAAGTGGAGAATTTGTCTCGATTACAGAGCACTTAATAAAGCTACTAAAAAGGATCATTTTTCATTGCCACTTATTGATCAAGTGATGGATACTATTGCAGGTAAAAAGTTATTCTCCTTTTTGGATGGTTTCAGTGGCTAGAACCAGATCTGCATAGCACCAAAAGATCTAGACAAGGACACTTTCACTTGTCCTTGGGGTAATTTTACATGATTGTGTGGAAGTGTATATGGATGACTTTACAGTGTATGGTAATACTTATGAGGAAGCTAAAGAAAAATTAGAAAAAGTGCTTAAAAGGTGGATTGAAACTAATTTATCTCCAAGTCATGAAAAGTACCATATTCTCATGACGGAAGGAATTGTACTTGGTCATTATATTTCCTCTAAGGGTATTACAGTAGATCCCAAAAAGATACAAATCATTAAAGACATGCCTACACCTTCCAGTCAAAAAGATGTTTGAAGCTTTTTAGGACATGCAGGGTTTACTGTAGGTTCATCCAAAACTTCAGTAAAGTTACCTCACCTCTCTTAGCCTTGCTAGAAAAAGATGTTTTTTTCTCCTGGACATCAAAATGTCAAGAAGCCTTTGAAGCCCTTAAGGTCAAACTTGTAACCACACCTATACTCAGAGGTCCGAATTGGGAGTTGCCTTTTCATATTTATATTGATACTTCAGATAGTTCTATGGGAGTTGTGCTTGGACAAAAAGAAGATAATCGTTTCTACTCTATTTACTATATTAGCAAAAATTTCATTGGAGCTGAGGTTAATTACATGATAATTGAAAAGGAATTTCTCATTTTTGTTTATGCAGTAAATAAATTTCATCATTATATTACTGGGTATAAGGTGTTTGTCCATACTTGTCATTCTTCCATTTTATTTCTAATAAATAAACCTATTGTAACTAGTAGAGGAATTGATGGCTACTTTTGCTTCAAGAATTTGATATAACTATACTTGATAAGCCTGGTCATGAGAATGTGGTTGCAGATTTCCTATCCAGGTTACAACAACAAGATGAGCTGACTCCCATTGATGACACTTTTCTAGATGAGCATATTTTTGCCATTTCTACAAAAAGCTCATGGTTTCCTAACATAGCAAATTACCTGGTCACATGTCAGTTTCCTCTGCATTTCTCTCCATGAGAACGTAGGAAGTTGGTTGGAGTTAGTGGTCAATACTCATGGATCACTGGAATACTATTCCACACGGGGATAGATAATGTTATGCATCGATGTGTGCCTGAAGATGATGTCTTTGACATAATTTGTGCATACCATACTAAACCTTGCAGAGGACATGTTATTGCCTAGAGAACCATTACAAAGATTGTTATTGTTGGTTACCACTGGTCTACAATTCACAAGGATTCTAAGCACTATGTTCATCATTATGATAAATGTCAGTGAATGGGGCATCACGCTCACTCTGATGAGATGCCCTTGCATCCACAACTATCTATTGAGCCCTTTGACAAATGGGGATTTGATTTTGTTGGGCCTATCAATCCATCCTCACAAAACAAGGAGTATATTCTTGTTTGTATTGATTATGTCACTAAGTGGGTTGAGGTTGTTGCCTAGAAACACGCCAGGGACACCAAAGTCGTGGACTTTCTATATTTCAATATTTTTACCAAATTTGGTGTTCCATGAGAAATCGTCACAGACCAATGACCTCAGTTCACATCATACCTGACTTCTTCTTTGGTTCAAGAGTATGAAATTCAACATCACAAGTCTTCACCTTATCACCCTCAAGCTAATGGGAAAGTTGAAGTCACCAACAGTGAACTTGAAAATATCCTTACCAAGATAGTTGCTCTTCACAAGCGTGATTGGTCTGCCTGGCTCCCTGAAGCTGTGTGGGCCTATCGCACAACGTGGAACACCACCACATGTCTAACCCCTTATGAGCTTGTCTATGGCAAGAAGGTTGTCCTCCCAATTAAATTTGAGTTGAAGACACTCCGCACTGCACTTCATTTGGGAATGAATATTTCTGATGCACAAAGAGAGTGTATCGCTCAATTACATTCTTTGGATGAGTTGCGTCAGGAGGCTCTTTTTCATGCCAAGATAGTTTAGAAACAGTGTGCTCTCTAGCATGATCTCTTCATTCACCAATGATTATTTCAGCCAAGTGATTGGGCACTCCTGTATGGCTCTCATTTTCAAGATTTCAAATACAAGTTTCACACACGGTGGCTCGGGCCTTACGAGATCGAGAGAATATATGATAATGGTGTTGTCTGTCTCTGTACTGTGGATTATGAATGGAGGGCTCTTCTTGTCAATGGAAATTGCCTGAAGCTCTACAAATGCCCTCTCTCCAAAGAAACTTTCTTCTATGATATAGAAAAGGAACTCACTATTTTTCCTTTTGGCCTTCTCAAGAATTGAATTCAAAAAAAAAAAAATTGCAATAAAAGATCCAACCGCGAAAACCTTCGGGCGTTGTTGGCCAGTTATCATTTGAAAACCGATTTTCGGTAAATGTTAACTACTCAATAATCTTAGAGGTGAAAATTGTTCTTCTAACGACTCTAGGCTCTAGGCAATAGTGGGTTGAAAACCAGTTTCTTAGTAGTCTACTGCCAACAAAAAAAAAAAAAGCAAAATAAGAAAGATGGATTGGCATTGCATGATTCTCCACTGGAATTCTTCTTCTGCAGCAGGAACTTTCTATTGTTCTTGATGCTTCTTTGGTGGCCTCTCTCACATTCTTGTCGCCTGGTCACTTTGGTGTTGTTTTGTGGGTCCCATCGGCATGTATCTCTCCCGGCGCCTATTGGTGATCCTCGTGCCACCATGGGTATTTCCATTCGTGTTCATGATATCCACATCAACTGGTCATCATGGTTGTTCCAACACATGTCATGATTATCTTGTTGGCTAGACTCTATACTTGTGTCTCTACCCCACTTTCTTGTGACATCATTCTCGGCTCCACTCATGCTTTACCCACAGTTCGATTGTTCCATCACGATTCTCAATATCAGGTAGTACTATTTTTCTCTTTTAAGCTTGTTAAATGTTATTTATTGCTAATAATTACATGGCATCACCAGGATGGTTCATCCTTTAGATAGGGGGGTAGTGATGAGTTAGTCGTGAAATGTGATTGTTTTGAATTGCCAAACCATATCCTTTCATGATTTTTCCCTCATATTTTCATGTCACCTATCAACTTGCACCTCTAACCTATTATCGGCTATTACCCATTGCACTTCTAACCTAGTACTGGTTAAATTCCATAAAGTTATCATTTATACTTTGAAACTGTCATTTTTCATCTATTGTTTTGTCTTCACTGCAATTGTGATAGTTGTTCCTATTGCATTCTTTCATGGGGGGAAAACATGTTCGATGAGAGCCTGACTCCAATGATAAACTCCTTGCTAATGAGGAAGCATTCAAAATCTTTGAACAAGCCACTTGGACAAGGTGTTTTGGGCGGTTATGTGGATCAGATGATAGCATTGCTACCAAATTTGTTGAAGGGTTTCATAATAACAGTGTCATCTTGAGGGGTTTGCAATTTCCCGTTATGGTACAAACAATTTCTGCAGTAACAGGTCTCCAACAAATCAGAGATAATTTCTTCCCTAACTCCTCTCGGGTAATAAACCTTAAGCTCCATTGCAAGTAATTTCTTTAGTGTGGTGAATCTGTGATAGTTTTTCAAGGTCAAGGTGTTGAACGCAAGTCTCTGCCACCACCATGGAAGCATGTCGCCAAATTTTTGATTTAGTACATTACCTGCGAAGGGAGATACAACTATGTGTTTTCTCACCATTTTAGACTCATGTTGCACCTGCGAAATGTTATCCTTGTTAATGTTCCTTATTATTTGCATTTCTCATTAAATTTTCATGTAGTCAATTTTTTAAGGGTCATAAAAATTCCCTTGCCCATCATGGGTTAATCAAACTAGTTGTTATACATGGCCTTCAGTCTTCTCAACCCTCTCTAGAATGGGATAATATTTTGAGTAATAACGATAATCTTAAGGAAGACCCTACATCCCAAAATGTTGTAGAAATCTTAACCAGAGAATTTTCTAAAAGAAAGCAATTAAATGCCTCTTCAACCACTGCAATCTCCAAGAAACTAAAAATCGATCCTTCCCTAAATGGGGAATCCTCTAAAAAGAAGAAATTCAAGGAAAACCCAATTGCCAAAAGCCTTAAAAAACCCAAAATTGGCCCTAAAACTACCCCAAATCCACATAATAGGGTTATGCGGTAGAGTACACGGCAAACCTCCTCCCAGTTGGATAAGCTTGTGAACGTTGTTGATTCCATGGCTGAAGTAGAGGTATTAGAAACCAAGGCCCCCAACAAGAAAAATGAATAGGTTTATAGGGAGCCTAAACAATTAGGTCGGCTACCTAAAAGATAATACAATAAATTCATAACTTAAACCCACAATCTAATGATCAACCAAGTCAGTCTAAGGCCTAAACAACATAATACAATCAATGAATCCAACCGGTAATGCATTGGGAGCATCAATCCACACGTTACATAAACCAGTCCATAACCTAGCATAATAACATTGGACCTATAATAGGTCACCATAAGCCAAATGAAACACCACGAAAAACTAGAAAATGGACATGATAACCATCAGCATCTGGATAGCCTTCTAGAAGCTACACCAACACCACTTATCAGATTCATAAAAAGATCTTCAAGAAAGCTTTGTTGGTGAAACTCTTACCCGTAACCAAAGGGCTTACTAGAACAAGTGATAGCTTATGGATCATCAAATCTCGAACCAACTAAATGTGATACACATCAGGAACACGTGAATAACCAATCCAAACCAATTCCATAGACCAAAGCATACTAGAGCATACCGGATCAACATGATCTTACCAACCAGAAACCAATCATCCTACCAGGACCAATCGGATACCAGTAAATAGCCAAAGTAGCTAGTATTGACATCAGTGACAAACATCATTTCAACACATAATCAATTCCTCCAAATTGCCAATAATCTCCCCCTTTGGTATTGATGGCAACACTAGATGTGAAAAACATCCAAGTGCCAAGAAATGCCAAACAAGTCTCCCCCACTAGAAGATAGCCAACAATTTCCCACAAAATGATATGACAATGAGGTTCTGAACCAAATATCTTTGTACCAATTAACCATCCATAGACCTAAACCAAACTCCCCCAATGGGAAACAAGCAATCTGAAATTCAGTTCCTCCTCCTTGTGCCAATAATCTCCCCCTTAGACGGATATCTTTGTTAAGTTTTGTATTTCACATAAATATCTCTCCCCTTAATGTATATAACTCCTTAAGTTTTTCACATGAATATCTCTCCCCTTTGACATCAATGTCAGAAATCTGACATAAATATCAAAGCAAAATCATAAACCCTCTAAACCATATGACTGACTACTCCCTCTAAGTAGTAGCATCACCACATCAATCCAGAATGAATGATAGCTCTGATAATGCATACTGGACTGATGCCAATCAGCATCACTCAGGTCTCTACCAGAGGGGCAGAAAACCTCAACATGTCTCTCAAATGCTCAAATGATTCCTCAAACCAATCTGACTTCATTTGCTTTCACCTACTCCATCAGAAAATTATACTTGATAGAAATACCAGATTCTTTGATACGTCAATAGCATCAAAGTTATTACAATGAATAACTATCGGTACATTACAATCTAGCTTTATATCCTTCAACATATGCTTCATCCATAGAACTTGTGTATAGTTAGTAGCAGCAGCAACATACTCATCTTCAGTAGTAGATAAAGAAGTACATGACTTCTTCTTGTTGATCCATGAAATAAGTTTATTTCCAAGAAAGAAAGCTTCACCGGATGAGCCCATCTGGTTACCTATAACTCTAACCCAATCCGCATCTGAACATTCTCATAGTGTAAATTTATCCAAAAAAAACATGCCGAAAAATCCTTGAAAATATCTGAAAATCGTAGCTACAAGAGAAAGGATTCAACATAATCAATTCCTTCCTTCTAAGAATATCCATTACAAACTAATCAAGCCAAGTTCTAATAGCATTCAAGTCCATGTGTTGTCATTTTCTAAATGATCCAATTCCTCTTCCATACCTTTCATCCAACATTCATCCTTACAAACTTCAATAATTGATGCCAGTACAATTAAAGAAATTAAGCATACCTCATCAACTGCCAACCTTCTTCTTGTCCAATTATCTAATATTCTAAATCATTCAGCCTTACATACCAAGGAATCTTTTGACTTTTTGTTCCTCTTCCCTGATCTTTAGTTACTGTTGAAATTTTTGATACTATCGGAGTAACTGGTTTTGCATTCTATTATGGTAAAGGTGTTACCAGTTCAGTTATGATCATTTCCACTGCTGGTTCTTGCTCATAAATTCTTATTTGTCTTCTATTATTCTCATCCACCTTGACATTAGTGCTCTCCACAATTCTCTGCAATCTCCTGTTATAACATTGGTACACCAAACTAGATCCAAGATCCAATAAATCTTTGTCGGTTGACCTTCAAACTGACTTCCAAAGATTTGAAATAGGCTTTCAGACCACTGCTAAGGGCAATGCAAGATTAGTCATTAGTTTGCCTCCCCCTAAGGCAAATGCCTTAGTTACCAGATGAGTTTCCTGCTGATGCAGGAACATTATGCTTTGTCGATTGAGTAATTGGGGTAGGGTATATCCTTTAGCCAAATAAACATCTAGGGTAATTGATTTTGTCGGTTGAGCCTCAAACTTCATAACCCACTTCTTCTCATGCTCCTTTTGAAATTCATCATTCTTCTGCTTTCCCTTCTCATTAGATTTATCATTTTCTGTTAGTAGGTTCTTGCTTTTGCAAAATTTAGCAATATGTCTTACTTTATTGCATGCATAACAAGTGACATTGTTCATCTGAATTGGCTTGATGTAACGTTAACCATTTCTTGACCTGCATTGATTATCCATATGTCCAAACTTTCCACATGCATGACATTTCACATTCATTCTACAATCTTTTGTCCTATAACCATACTTCTTGCAATTTGAACACTGATCAAGAACTGCATTATTATTTTGATTAGCTCTATTTCTACAATGCCTAGCCATATGAACAAATATATTGCAAACAAAGCATCTACCATTAAATTTATGTGCATTGGGTTGCCTTACCGGTGACCTCCGATTCTAATTGACCTTTTGATCGGATGTGTTATCTTGATTTATAGTACTGGATCTTTCTCCATGCTCAAATCCAAGACCTCTAGTGTCTCCAGTGTCCCTTTGATCCTTCAATAATTCATCAAGCTTAAAAAAAATAACCTTGAACTTATCTTTGTATTCATTTACAGCATCCAAATCTCCTCTTAGGATTGTTACCATTCTTTCCCATTCTTGTTCATTGTTCTGTGATTGCACCAATTCAATTCTCAGGACATCATTTTCATGAACCAATTGGATGCATTCCTCATATTTGACTTTTAGAGATAGAGAAAGATTTTCTTCATTCTTCTTCCAATCTTCAATCTTCTTCGACATCCTCATAGTTAGAGCTTGCATTTCATTCTTCATGACAATATTCTCCTGACTCAGCCTTTGACATTATTCCTTAAGGGCATCCTTCTCTTCATCATCCTGATTTTGTAAAATTTCCTTCCTTTTAGCTTGAGCAGATGACAACCTATCCTATAGAGTAAAAATGAATTCCTTCGTAGATCTCAACTCATCTTGCATCTTCATGTTCCTCAATCTTTCAGCATCATAGTCTTCAAGTGTTACTTGAAGTTCCTTCCTTAAACTTATCTCCATAGATTCTGGATACATGATCTTCATCAATTTGATAGACTTACTCTAAGGCACCAAGCTCTGATACCAATTGTTGGGAACTAAGAACACTGAGAGGGGGGGTGAATCAGTGTTCTACCGGAATGGAGAATTTTAACCTTATAAATACAACAACTCAACAACTGGTAAGCATAAAAGCATATAACAATAAGAAACAATGCAACCACAAAGATGAACATCATAACACCATAGATTTATACACGGAAAAACTCAAAGAAAAAAAACCATGGTGAGATTAGAGACCCACAATATCTATCCACTGATCACATGAATAAATATTACACTAAGGGGCCTGCAAATGCAGGAAGGCCAACAGCCTAGAGCACACTGCTCAACACAAAGAAGTCTCACTGACTACATAAAACATCGGACAACAATCCAAAATATAGATTGAAATGCAAGTATAGCATCTCCCATGCCTGAGTATAGTTCTAGTTAAGCTCAATACCGGAGGTCTTAAACCTCTTTCATACACCCAACTCGATCACCTATGATCAACCAAATCCTCTGCATGAATAATTGTTACATTATACCATGATCACCTGATCTACAAAGAAATCTTACATCATATTTATACAAACCCTATACCTTAAACAATTAGGTCAACCACCTAAAAGATAATACAATAAATTCATAACTTAAACTTGCAATCTAATGATCAACCAAGTCGGCCTAAGACCGAAACAACATAATCCAATCAATGAATCCAACCGGTAATGCATTGGGAGAATCAACCCACATGTTACATAAACCAATCCATAACCAAGCAAAATAATACCAGACCTATAATAGGTCACCATAAGCCAAATGAAACACCATGAACAACTGGAACACGGACATGATAACCATCAACATCTTGATAACCTTCTAGAAGCTGCACCAACACCACTTATCATATTCATCAAAATATCTTCAACAAAGCTCTATTAGTGAAACCCTTACTCGTAACCAAAAGGATTAATAGAATAAGTGATAGCTTTCGGATCATCAAATCTCGAACCAACTGAATGTGATACACATCAAGAACATGTTAATAACCAATCCAAACCAATTCCATAGACCAAAGCATATCGGAGCATACCGAATCAACATTATCTTACCAACCAGAAACCAATCATCCTACCATGACCAATCGGATACTGGTAAACAGCCAAAGCAGCTAGTGTTGACATCAATGACAAACATCATTGCAACACATAATCAATTCCTCCAAATTGCCAACACTTTTTCAAACAGTTATTGCTTATGGTTGACTGCTTTTGGGTTTCAAGATAGTTCTTGTTCTTACCGGTTGGTTTTCCTTCTTTACCGACATGATTCTTGGCATGTGGATCTATCTTGGGTCTTGTCCAATGTTCTTTGGCATGTGGCTGACCTTCCTGCTGAACCGCACTTTGTGGTTGTTATTTTTTGGAAAGATTTCTTTAATTCTTAGGTTCGGCCTAGTTACACGTTTCATTTCCCTGCATTGGTAAATGTAATCGTATGAGGTCGACCTGGATATGTTCTGGTGGGTATAAATATGATGTTATGTAATCATTTGTAGGGGAAAAAGGAAGTAGAATTAAGAATAAGGATTAAGATTCGCATTTTGTGATCAAGTTGATTCTTAGAGTCCCAGATTGGATTGTATCTGGCTGATAGCCTGCATGTAACCAGATAATTGTCGGATGTTCTTTGATCATTATATGATGATAGCCGGATGATTTTCAAGAGTTATAAAGAAATAATATGATTTGTTTATGTTTTCTTGTTTCTTTCACTGTGTTACTCTTGCTGCATAATTCAGTTGACTCTCTTTGAGGGTTTTACCGGTTATGGCTGCATCATAAAGTCAGGATGTGTCAGATTGCAGTATCTTCTAAGGGACCCCAAAGTAGCAGGGTTGCAGCCACTAATAGCATAGAACATACACCTATTTTCTACTAATTGATTGCATGAGGACATGAAAATTCCTTAAGTTGGGGGGAAATGATGGGTGTGAAACATGTTTTATTTCTATACCCTTCTTGTTCCATTCCAATACCATTCCTTTCCTTTTCCCTAAGTCCTTTTGTCGTTAATTGTTAGGAGAATGAATACTGTTTAATAGGTTTCTAAGAGGTAAATAAATATTCTGAAACCCTTGAATTAATGGCATAATTTGAATTATTTGTTACAAGAACTATATGTGAAGAAGGAGCCAGCCATATGGACAAAGTCTTATGGACACACGGTTAGACTGACCGTTTTTGAATTAATACTTGTTTTTGTCTCTATGTTCTATTTTAAGTCATCTCTTTAGAACTTCTATGGTTTGTGACCTGCGGCCAAACCATAAACTATTGTCAAACATGTTTGTTTTATGACTGTTAAGGCTTATAGCCTGCGGCCAAACCGTAGCTTGTTATTATAGACTATTATTAGACTACAAATCGTAGTTATTTGGTTCATTTTATGGTATTTGATATATATATATAGTTGTGTGTGTGTGTGTCATGATCTGGTATAGAATCTACAGAAGTACTAAACAAATACTTTTATCAAGTGAATGAATGCATTGATCATGGCATAAGCTAGCTTAATCGACTCTATTTGCTCACCCTGCGGACCAGAGGAAGGGCCCCCTCTCGGGAATCTTAGTGAGATGGTTTTATGTTTTCATTAGCTTAAAATTGATTTGTTGTAATTTCCTTTCTATTACCAGTAAGTTGTGTTTCAATTGACTCTTTAAAATATCATGATTTCCATAAGTTTACATATGTTGTGATTTCTACGAGTCATAATTCAGTTGTCTCTGTGAAAAATTTCAGAATCAGTTATGTTTATAGGATCAATTTGGTATTAAGCATGTTAATAGACACAACCAATTTCCTAAGGAATGCAATCATAATTTGAATAGCCATCTTTGCAGATTAAACTCTGAATTATAATTCTATACTTTGCTATGTTCTGCAATTCCCTATCGCACATCCAACCTCCTATTGCACACCTCATCCAACTTCCTATCGCTCAACTCTATCTCCAACATCATGTCACCTCTTAGTTGTGACTCATACCATAGCAAAACATCTACAACAACCACATTCCTTCTATTTAATGTTAATATCTGCATATCCTAAGGAATTGAATGTGTATTAATTAATTTCATTAGATACATTTCATAGATAGAGTGGGATTGTATTTTCTTTTGATTGAAAGATAGTGTGTTTTAAGTCTTAGGTGCATTCATCCCCACTTGACTCGTTAATCCCTTGAGCAGATAGCCACTATACCTTTCATCAATTTACAACCCCAAATTGACACTCTTAGGTACAAACTGAGGAAACCTACATGAATCCAAATTCAAGCGAAAATGAGAATCAACTTAAACCACAGCTTTACCCAACAATAGTCACAATATTCGTTATCATTATACCATCGAGGCTTAGGTTGATTAGGATCAAAGGGCGTGTCATCAGGAAGAGAATGGTGCTACCCCTGACAAGATTTTGCAAAATAACTTTAGTGGCTCACCTAGTAGGGTATACTCACATTGATTGTTGGGTCGGGCAGAATGACCTTGGATGAAAGTAGTGTTGCGAGGTTGTGATTGACCATGAGTGTTGGATTGGTTGCAAGGATTAGATCGATTACTGAACATGTTGGTGGTGGTGGTGGGATTGGATGGTGCGGTGATGGTTTGGACACGCTTGGCATCAGTGAACCCATCATTAACAACATTTTTGTTCTTAGACCAAAATTTTGGCTTGTCATTATAAGAGGAGGAATTTTGATTTGACTTCTGATATGGATTTATAGTTTCATCATCTAGGAGCGCGCACTCTAAAGCTATACCCTTCTTGGAAATTTCTACAAAGGAGGTCAAGCACTGACAAGTCAATGCTTTGGACAATTTTGGTATCAAGTTGCATTGAAATAATTCAACCTAATTTGGCTCTGGTATTTTCCAAGGGAATCTTTTAATGAGATGCCACCATCTTTCAAGGAAATTGGTGAAGGTTACTCCAAGCCTCTTCTTTGTGTTGCATAGGTCTATCATAGAAGCATCATTCTCAATATTCTAGGCATAATGATCCACAAACTTTTTGACCAAGTCAGGGAATGATGTGATAGAGCCCTGGGGTACAGCGGAGAGCCAAGTGAGGGCCTCTTCTGAAAGACTTTTTGGGAAAAGCCTCCTGAGGTAGATTTCACTATAGGAGACCTCTTGGCATAAGAAATAGAATTCACGAACATGATGTCTAGGATCACCCTCGCCTTTGTATTTTTTGAATTTGGGTATCTCAAAACTAGGTGGGTATGGGGCGACGGAGATGGATGGGTCATAAGGAGATGGACATATTTATTTGAAAGAATAAGGTTTTTTATTTGTCCCTTCCTTGAGATTTTTTATGAGGTCCTTCATGTCTTGAATCTCTTTTTAGGATATCAGGTTGTTGATTTTGGACAATAGGAATCTAGTGATTCGTTGGGATTTGATAGGATGAGGAGGGGATTCCACCACCACCACAAATGTATTGATATAAATAATGAGGGGGTTGTGAAGTGTTGGGGGCTTGTGATCCTCAAACCGTGGTAATGGGAGGTAAGCTTGTGTTGATGAAATTAGCCATGTTATGAAGGGGGACGAACGAACCTGGTGGATTGGAAATGTGACGAGGAATGGAGATTTGAGGGAATCTGGTCATAGCAATAGAAGTTGCGGGTGTAGATATTGCAGGTGCAGATGTTGTAGGTTGAGGATGGAGAAGAGGATCAAGAATGGAATTGTTCACAAGGTCACCTTGTGGCAACCTATCAAGGATGGTTCTATCGAACTCAGGGGGGAAAGTGTGCCCCTTGGTCGATGAATTTGGCTACAAGCCTATTGGCATCATGTTTGATGAATCTCTCCATCATGCCTTGGTTATAAGGGTCGTATATGAATGTTTGGACACGTGGAGAGAGGTCGGGTTGATTGACAAGTCATTCCTCTTGATGTGGTGGATCTTGATTGTAGAGGATACTAGTATTGGGCGTTCCAAAGTCTTCGACCACCATTTTTGCCTTTTGAGTGTGAGTTAAGACCATGCACATGTGACCTTAGGTATGATCAAGGATTGATGAGGGATTTAGACAAGAAGAGGTGATGATTGGACAGCAAATTTTGGTGTCGATTAGGACTCTTTTAGATAGGTTCTTTAGATTAGGACAAGATTGATTGGATTAGAATGACACCTTAGAAGATGTGGAATTGATGTGAACCACAAACAAGGTGACAAATAGGCTAAGTTCAATTTAGATCTTAGGATTAGGATCAATTTATTAGGCCTTCTCTTACGTGGGATGGACTTATGTTCCCAAGGAAAATAGGGAAAAAGGATTAGGGTTTTGATCAACCCAAATGATTAGGCAAGGGTACTTGGGGTAGATTCTTCCCTAAGCACAAAGCCAAATGATGATTGATTTAAGATAAGGTCTAAATTAAAATTTCATAAAGATGTGAACCTTTGGATGAGGTTAATTTGATTTATTGATTTGGAATGGATGATTGATTAATTAAGGATCAAGATTGATTGGATTTGATTGTGCTAAGTCCTTAGAAGATGGTTGAATGGTGAATGTGTAAGCAAAGTAAATTGATTATGGAAAAGAAGTATGGTAAAAGGGAAAGGTCGCGCTAGGATGACTTAATAGGTGATGGGATTCTCAAGAAGGTAGGATAAGTTAATAAGACTACTCCTATTAATGGATTATGAAAGGCCTGGCCTATATTGGAAAGAACGTTCCCTTAGAGACTCTTCATCAAACTTGTTGCGACCATGAAGGTAATCCCGGAAGCAATGCAAAAAGGTTCTATGTTTCAACAAGATTTTATGATTGATATATAGGAACTTGTTACACTTGAGGGTTTGCTTCAAACTAGGCTTCTTCTTCTTGACTTGATGGTAGATTGACCTCTTGGGATGTTTGTTTGATGTGGGCATTAAGGTAATTAGTGGATTAGAAAATGATTTGGACTTATGAAAATTTGGATTGGACGGTTGTCAAATGTTTGGGAAAATGCTTGGAAAATGTTTTGGAGCTTGGTGATTGTCGACTTCTCTTGGCAAGAACACATCAAGCAAAGTATACACATTGGCTAAGTGCAATGCTTCAATAATTGAGCGTGAAAGTGATGGGGCCCTAGATTAGCCCAAACAAATTTTATAGGTTTTGTACAAATGAAGAGACGTTTTTAAAACATACGACCTAAGGCTGGAAAGTGGAAACCACTTGATAGGCCTCTTGCACAAGTGATACCTCACTTAGATGGATAGATAGAGACTATGGTAGCACTGGCTCCCCCTTACAGTGCACTCACTTCTCGGGCATACCAGATTCTCTTACCCCAAAGATCTAAGGATCTATGATATGGGGAATTCATGTCTCATCCTTATCAGGTACATGAGAGGTAACTTCGGGGTACAATTTGCATCCCCTACACTATAAAATGTAGGATTTTGGCTACTAAAAGTGATTTTTAGTGTAATTTTCAAGGGATCACCAATCCAACAATGGATTCTCGAAGCAAGCCACTTAAGGCTCTAACTAGGCTTATCGATGCAGGGAGGGCCCTCACATACATCGAATTCACTGAGCACCTCAACTGCCTGACTAGCTTATTTATATAGCGACTCAAAAAAACCTATTGGAGATCGTGCTAGGAGAGTTGATATCCCCAACATGTCCCAATTCAAAGTATTCTTGTGGGGTGATGAAATGCCCAATGAAAAATACCTCTCTCTACAAAAATAAAAAGTGGGTGTTGTTGGTTACTCTTTCTCTTACACCCAAGATCCACGAAGGCGAGGGGAGAGGATACTCAAGAACAACGGTGGGTCTACCCAAACATGTGTGCAAGTACACAAGACATGAAAGACACTAGTTAATTTTAACCCCAAATGTATATGTTTTCTACACTAAAATACAAAAAGAAAACTATACTAGTGATAAAAAATGACTTTGACAATTGATCTTGCAAGGAAAACTGTTAGTAGTCTAATATTAAGGCCTTGGACAAATGAGAAACCTGCAAAAACTAAGATTTGGATCGGTAACACAAAAATGCTAAGGTAACAATGCAAACATTGAACCACAGGCGTAGACGCTAAAATGCCTACGCAAACGTTGAAACGTCTGCGCGCAACCTATGAGATGAAAAGTGAGAAATTTTACAAAAATTCAAGATTTGAAAATTTGAACTTAAAACCACCACTGTGGAGATGTCATTCCTAAGCACAGACATTAAGCATCTGCAAAGACATCAAAGTGGGAAAATTAAATGCCAAGAGAGTTAGTTGAAATTTAAAATTTGAAATTTAAAAATCTAGGTGGGCTTTTCTGCCTCAACACAGGTGTTGAAGGAGTGCACCGACATTGATGCATCTGTGCAAACACTGGTGCGCTAAAAAGACCCAAAAACTTAACTAAAATACCTATAAAAATTAGCTAAATTGTGAAAATAAAAAGAAAATCCTAATCTAAGGTGTTTTTTGTTTCTTTTAGATAATTTTTAATTGTTTTTGTTCTTTTTTAGATTGTAAGAAAAAGGAATAAAAATCTAAGCTCTAAAATGAAGTGTCAAAAGACACTATGCGGAAATGTTAAAATAGAGCACAGATGTTGAAGTGTGGCAGCCTGCAAAAATGGTGGTTAGTAAAATTCAAATTTAAAGCGCAGGTGTTGATTCTTGGTGGAAACGTCGAACCAGCAAGGCGGATGCATTTATTTGCAGACGCAGACATTGAATTGAGACCTGGGAGCTAAAAAATCACCAAAAAACTCCATGTTTTGAATAGTTTCTAGGAACGTGGGTCCCACCAGGCATGCCAAAATGAAGAGGGGAAAACAAGAAAAGCAAGATTAAATGGTTAATATTCAAATAAAACATTCAAAACATAAATTAAACCATTTATACTTTGTTATTTTACCTTCTCCTTCGGATTGAGCAATGGATGAAGTGGAATACGCCCAAATGCTCCACTTGATTGGATGTTCTCCTTGTTGATATGTGGTTTTCTTTCCAAATGCACAACAAATGGATGAGAGGATGGAATGATGAGTATTCTAATGGATGGAGGATGTGGATGACTATGGATGCTAAGTGATCAAGGATGCTAATTGACTATAATGAAGAAGCTATGGGAATGATTCTAAGTACAAATGAGCAGCATCATATCACTTGAATATGATATGAGAAATGAAGGGGAGAAGACCCCAATTTATAGATTGAAAAGGGATGAATGGATAGTTGAGATTACAGATGAATCGAGGGTGGAGATTGAAGGAAGGTGGGGACATGGATTGAGAGGACAAGGTGTGGAGACCAAGAGATTTTCCATAAAGGCATTTCTTGTCTCCACACTCCACAAGGTGCATGGGGAAGAGATCCTCAAATACCTTGGGGGAATAAAAAGGAATTTATAATTCCTTGGGAGAGGAAAAGGGAATTAAAAATTTCTAAATAATGGTTTGGATGGGGAAAGGAAATGGGAAAAGGAATTAAACATTCCTTGGGAAGATGAGAGTGCCTAGGAGAATGGGGAATTTTGAAATCCTTGAAATGACCCAATTAGGTGCATTTAAGGTTGGAAGGTAAAGGGGACAAGAGGGGACAAGCCATTTATGGCAATTGGTTGACTTGGTAGCTAATCATGGGGATTAGCAACTAGCAAATTATTAGAAAGGGTGATTAGGATGATTAATAAGAGATTAGAAGACAAGTAGGGTTTGTAAGAGGATTTGACAAGAGGAGAGAGAATGAGCGGATGAATTAAAAATTGGTAAATAATATTAAGTGAGCTTCTAGAAGAATAAATTAGGCTAAGTGTGGATTAGCAGAAGTGATTTGTAGGAATCACATGATTTAGTTAATTAATTGAATTAATTAACTAAAGGGAATTAGAAGAGTTAATTAATTTAAGGACTTTAGAAGAATAGGGAATAATCGATTTATTTAATAAATCAATTATTGGACTATAGTGACAGGATTAATTAAAATAAATTTAATTAATTCTAAGAAGAATAAAGGGGTTCAGAATTAAATTAATTAATTATGTAGAAAGGACAAATTAATTAAATAATTAATTTAAGTGTCTACAAGGCCATCTAAATTGATACATATAAGAAAAGTGTCTTCATAACTCCAATGAGAGAACATGCCACCAAGGAGGGTATAACTAGAGGTGTTTTGCTATACTTATTTACATAATTTTGTGGGTGATAGGTCAAGAGGGATGGTTTAGATTTAGAGGCAAGTATAGATGTTAGTATACAAAATATTGTTAGAACAATAAATGTTGCATATCATGTGCTAGGGTCAAGGATGACATAAGAATTGATAAGGAGTTTTTTAATAATGAAATAGTACTCATGAGCTTCATTAAGAATATATAAAAGAGATTTGACTAGCTTCGCCATTGCACTTGTATCTTTGTTTCTAATGGAATAAATTTTCTAAAAAATATATATCTAAGAGATATTTGTTAAAATTATCCACCATGTATTTATAAGGTAAAAATTTGTCATCCTTTGTGAGGAGCTAAATATTGACTTATTTGACAAGTATTTGTGAAAAACCAAAGACCTACATATATTGGATATTTTATTAAATATATACAAAATTTCAGTTTTACATATAGGTTGAGATGGATAGCAAGGATGGTGTGTGGAAAATTCTTTTCAAAAGGATCAATTAAGATATAAACAAGGTAAGAAGAGGTGTTCCTATCACTATTGAAAAATTATACAAAACAATCGACATAAATTAATTATAGACATAATATCCTAGGCTAGTAGTGCAATTTTTATTGGTATAACAATAGGATTAAGGGGACCTTGCACATGGAGACGAATGCCTTTACCTTGATAGTTCATATTGTTGTAGATATCCAAGGGAATAGTATAGTTGTACTCCTTGAAGAAAGCAACATAGTTTTCATCTTTGTAAATCCACGTAGGTTCAAATCCCTCTATTCCTTAAATGATAAGATAACCACTAAAATTGAAGGTAGTGGACCCCATTATAGCATGAGGAAGGGATCTTATACTTTTGGGTTTGGTCAACCAAAGGATTGAGGTGATATTTTAAATTAGCATTATGAAGGGATTCATGGGTTTGAAATTCTCACCTCATGTATCAAGGATTTTGAATGTGGATGTTATTTATTTTTATTGAATAAGTAGAGTGGAAAATATGGAGGGTAGATTAGCATGGAATCAATGTATTGTTGATTCTATGGATGAAAATTTAGGAAAAGCTTCCTTACAACATCTTGTAATATTGAAAGGGGTTGAGCTCACCAACAATAGTAACTTGCATATCATTGTATGGAAATATAAGACACTAATGGTAATTAGATGGTACATCTTGCATGGTATGGAACCATGGTTGATGATGTAGACATATCTATAATTGACCCATTATCAATGAGCACATGCTTTTTTATTTTTGAAAATGATAGACATAATATAAAAAGGATGGTTATGGATGGATCAAGGCAAGGAAATTCATTTGGAATGAAGGAGAAGTGATGGTCAATGGAAATATATCCAAAAAGGGTCTAGAAGTGTGAAGGATCAATGTTATTATGAACTTGGGATTATTGAAGGACTCAATTGTAGATATTCCTACGAACAAGGGATGTTTAAAGGATCTTGAGGAAGGAAATATAAGTGGGAATTTTCTCAATATGGTCAATAAGATCATATTTTTTCTTATGATTTGGATTAGTCAGAGTAGGACCTTTGATATTAATATCATATTAAGTAGTGATATAATAATTGGATGCTTTAATTTTAATTGTTTGAGCTCATTTTCCATATTGATCAAAATGTTAATTAATGGAATAATGAGTATCAATTTTTCTACAGTAATGGATGGTATTCATATGGTTGCACCATCCTTATTTTTCCTTAGAGATGCAATCTTGACTATGTTTAGGGAATGTGTGTTGATAAATCTGTGTCTTTATTAGGTGAGGATTTTAATAGTTCTTTGATTTCAATTTTGCCTCCACTATAAGATCTTGGATTTATTTTTTTTACTTTCATATACTATCTTGTGGCCTTTAAACCTTTGATGATTCAGTAATCATAATGTTTATATTCTTATAGAAATAGGGTTTGTGTCGACCATCATCAAAGGGTTTTACGAGTAGAAGGATCATATTGGATTTGATGAAAGACTAATTCAATAGGATCCCCTATGGGTGTGATTTTTTTCCTCTCTCTCAAGTTTAGAAGGTGTGGATGAAATAATTATTGATGAAGGTTTTTTGGTATTTTGAACTTTCTTTCAAGTCAATTACCTCACCTCCAACCATATTAGTATTGTTTTCTAAAGAATTTATTTTTTCAATGATAAAATATAATTTGTCCTTTTAGTTTTAATATTTTGAATAAATTTTTATTATCCCTCTAGAAATGATGGAATTTTTAACTTGGATTCAACATTAAATAAACTCACCAAAAGAAATGACACTTTGTACTTGTAAATGAAATTCTAATTCTAGATTGAGATTTATGATAAAGATATATATTAGTTATTTTTTTTAGTATTGGACATGGAAATCAACTATCCATAAAGGAATCATACAAATATTTATCTTGATTTGTCTTTGGTTTTATATAGGTCCATCACATCTAGATCATGTCTTATTTTATAAGATATGTGTTTGACATAATTTCAATTAGATATCGGTTATCCTTGATTTTCATGTTATGAAAATCTGAGGATACCCAACCATTTTTTTGCTCATTTGTGGTCTTAAAGCTTTATGCATGCTTTACGAGACATTGTTGTCATCATAAGCGTGTTTTTCCCCTAGTTTTTCCCTTTTTCACTAAGTATGAAATGCTCATGCAAATCGGGTTCATAAACATGATTTACATCAAGTATGCAAATTAGGTGAAAATCGGGTTTGTAAACCCTATTTACACCTCGTCCTTCCTTTTTGCTCCCTAGGTGCAAATCGGGTTTGTAAATCCAATATGCACCTATTAATGGCACTTCAAGTTATTAATTGTTCCTTTGAGTAAGTCAATTAGGAGCCTCTTTATTGCCTTTTAATTGATTCTCTCTGCATTTTAAACTTTGTCTTTCCTCTTCAAATTGATCTGAGGTCATGGGGATTGAAGTTTTAGCTCAAATTTTTGCCACTAATCTCTGAGTAAGTTTTCATCCCTATTCTTTTTCATAAGGTTCAAAAACACTTTTTTTTCTTGATATTGAATGTGAATGCTTGTATGATCTTTCATCTGATTTATGGTGTCATGTGGATTCATAGTCCCGAGTTACACCATTTTTGTGATGTAGCTTAGGTGTATGGATCCAATCAAAATATGTTGATGTTGTTTCCCTAGTTTTTTACATCACTTTTGATGTCACCCTAATCTCAGTGGAGCACGGGTCTTTGAAACCGAACTCCATTAATTTTAGATGAGGTTTGGATCTAATTGTTGGGATCCAAGAACACTGAGAGGGGGGGTGAATCAGTATTCTAACGGAATGGAGAAATTTAACCTTATTAACACAACAAATTAGCAACTGGTAAACATAAAAGAATATAACAATAAGAAACAATGCAACCACAAAGATGAACACCATAACACCAAAGATTTATACGTGGAAAACCTCAAAGAGGAAAAACCACGGTGGGATTGGAGACACATAATATCTATCCACTGATGAGATGAATAAATATTATAATAAGGGACATGCACATGCAGGAAGACCAACAGCCTAGAGTATACTGCTCATCACAAAAGGAGTCTCACTGACTACAGAAAACATCAGACTACAATCCGGACTGAAGATTGAACTCTAAGTATAGCATCTCCTATGCTTGAGTACAGTTTCGGTTAAGCTCAATACCAAAGGTCTCAAACCTCTTTCACAAACCCAATTCAATTACCTATGATCGACCAAAACCTTTGCATATAATTACAACTTTATTTGCACACATATAGTCCCATAACCCATACCTCATGATCTACAAAGAGATCTTACATCATATTTATACCAACTCGAGACCTAAAAAATTAGGTCGGCCACCTAAAAAATAATACATTAAATCCATTATGTAATCTTGCAAACCAATGATAAACCAAGTCATCCTAAGACCAAAACAACATAAACCAAACAATAAATCCAACTGCTGATGCATCGGGAGCATCAACCAACACATTACATAAACTGGTCCATAACCTAACAGAATAACCACTGGACCTAAAATAGGTCGCCATAAGCCAAATGAAACACCACGATCAACTGGAATATGAACATGATAACCATCAACATCCTGATAACCTTCTAGAAGCTACACCAACACCACTTATCAGATTCACCAAAAGATCTTCATCAAAGTGTTGTCAGTAAAACCCTTACCGGTAACCAAAAGGCTTACTAGAACATATGATAGCATCTAGATCACCAAATCCTGAACCAACTAAATTTGATACACATCAGAAACACATGAATAACCAATCCAAACCAATTCCAACAACCAGACCAAACCAAAGACAAATCTCCAGATCAACATCAAAGACCAACCACTTTGCCAGAAGCCAGTAGATAGCAAAACAGCTAGTGTTGACATCAATGCAACACATAATCAATTCCTCCAAATTGCCAACAATATCCCCCTTTGGCATTGATGACAACACTAGATGTGAAAAACATCCAAGTGCCAAGAAATGCGAAACAAATCTCCCCTAAAGGAAGACATCCGACAATCTCCCCAAAATGATATGACAATGAAGTTCTGAAACAATTATCTTTGTACCAATTAACCATTCATAGACTTGAACCAAACTCTCCCAGTGGGATACAACCAGTCTGAAATTTTGTTCCTCCTCCTAGTGCACACAATCTCCCCCTTAGACTGATATCTCTATCAAGCTTTTTTTTCACATAAATATATCTCCCCCTTTGACATCAATGCCAGAAATCTGATATAAACATCAAAGAAAAATCATAAAACCTCTAAACCACACAACTAACTACTCCCCCTGAGTAGTAGCACCAACACATCAATCCAGAATGAATCATAGTTCTAAAAATGCATGTCAGACTGATGCCAATCAGCATCACACAAGTTTCTACCGGAGGAGCAAAAACTCCCAATCTATCTCTGAAGTACTCAAATGATTCCTTAAGCAAAGTTTTAGTGAAGATATCTGCAATCTTCTCTTTAGTATTCACATAAACTAGTCTAACTTCATTTGCTTCCACCATCTCCTTCAGAAAATTATACTCGATAGAAATGTGCTTAGTCTTATAATGAAATACCGGATTCTTTGATATGTCAATAGCAGCAAAGTTATCATAGTGAATAAATATTGGTTCATTGCAATCTACCCTTATATCCTTCAACATTTGCTTCATCCATAGAACTTGTGTATAGTTAGTAGCAACAACAACATACTCAGCTTCAACAGTAGATAAAGAATTACATGATTATTTCTTCTTGATCCATGAAATAAGTTTCTTTCCAAGAAAGAAAGCTCCACCGGATGAGCCTATCTGGTTACCTATATCTCTATCTCAATCCACATCTAAATATGTTCATAGTGTAAAGTCATCATAAAACAAAAACCATACCTGAAAATCATTGAAAATATCTGAAAATCCTAGCTACCGAAGCAAGGATTCAACATAATCAATTCCTTCCTTCTTATAATATCCTTTACATACCAATCAAGCCTAGTTCCAATAACATCCAAGTCCATGTGCTGCTCTTTTATAACTGATCCAATTATTATTCCATAGCTCACATCCAATATTCATCCTTACAAGCTTCAATAACTAATGTCGGTTCAACTTGAGAAATTAAACATACCTCATCAGCTACCAACCATCTTTTTGTCCAATTATTTGATCTTCTGAATAATTCAACCTTACATGCTCTGATCTTTAGTTACTGTTGAATTTTTTTTGATACTATTGGGGTAACTAGTTCAACATTATGTTCTGGTATAGGTGCTACTGGTTCAGTTATGATTGTCTCCACTTCTAGTTCTCTTTCATAAGTTATGGTTTGACCTTTGTACAACTCATCCACCTTGACATTAGCACTTTCCACAATTCTATACATTCTTTTGTTATAACATCTATATGCTTTTCTTTCATTAGAATAACTAAGAAATGTCCCTTCATCACATCTAGGATCAAACTTTCCAATTCACTATCAAAGTTTCTGAAGGACTTAATTGTAGGTGTATGACCAAACCATAACTCCTAAAGTGACTAACCAGTAAACTAAACCAGATCCAAGATCCAACAAATCTTCATCAATTAACCTTCAAACTGACTTCTCCAAAGTCTGGAATAGGCTTTCAGACTACTACCAGGGGCAATGCAAGATCTATCATCAATTTGCCTCCCCCTAAGGCAAATGCCTTAGATACCGAATGAGTTTCCTACCGGTGCAGGAACATTCTGCTTTATCGGTTGAGTAATCAGTGAATTTGCCTCTGTTGATTGATCATCAGATTTCATAACCCATCGTTTAGTATGAGCTTGTTGGATTTCATCAACCTTTTGCTTTCCCTCCTCATTGGATCTGTCATTCTCTTCCAGTGTATTCTTGCTTCTACAATATTTAGAAATGTGTCATATTTTGTTGCATGCATAGCAAGTAAATATTGTTCTTCTAAATTGCCTTGTTGAGTCCTTGACCGTTCGTTTAACTACATTGATTAGTCATATGTCCAAACTTTCCACATGCATGACATCTCACATTCATTCTACAATCTCTTGTCATATGACCATACTTCTTACAATTTGAACACTGGTCAGGAACTGCATTATTATTCTGATTTTCTCTATTCCTACATTGACTTGCTCTATGACCAAACTTATTACAAATAAAGCATCTACCATTAAATTTATGTGCATTGGGTTGCCTTACAGGTAATTTTTGATTTCGGTTGACCTTCTGACCGGATGTGTCATCCTGATTTGCAGTACCGAAGCTTTCTCCATGCTCGAATCCAAGACCTCTAGTGTCTTCGGTGTCCCTTTGATCCTTCAATATCTAATCAAGCTTAGCAGAACTAACCTTGAACTTATCTTTGTATTCATTTGCAGCATCTAGATCACTTCTTAGGATTATCATCATTCTTTCCAACTCTTTCTCATTGTTTTGTGATTGCACCAATTCAGTTCTCAACACATCATTCCCATGCGCCAACCTAATGCATTCCTTAGATCTGCCTTTCAAAGATATAGAAAAAATTTCTTCATTCTTCTTTCGGTCTTCAATCTCCTTAGACATCCTCATAGTTATAGCTTGCATTTCATTCTTCATGATACCATTCTCCTGACTCAACTTCTGACATAATTCATTTAAAGCATTCTTCTCTCCATCATCCTAATTTTGTAATTGATCACAGAGTTCCTTCCTTTTATCTTGTGCGGATGACAACCTATCCTGCAGAGTAAAAATGAATTCCTTCGCAAATCTCAACTCACCTTGTAGCTTCATGTTCCTTGACCTTTCAGTATCATAGTCTTCAAGTGCAACTTGAAGTTCCTTCCTCAAACTTATCTCCATAGATTCTGGATACAGTATCTTCCTCAAAATGTTCGACTTACTTTGAGGCACCAGGCTCTGATACCAATTGTTGGGATCTAAGAACACTGAGAGGGGGGGTGCATCAGTGTCCTACTAGAATGGATAAATTTAACCTTATTAACACAACAACTTAGCAATCGGTAAACATAAAAGCATATAACAATAAGCAACAATGCAACCACAAAGATGAACACCATAACACCACATATTTATACGTAGAAACCTCAAAGAGAAAAAACCACGATGGGATTGGAGACCCACAATATCTATCCACTGATCAAATGAATAAATATTACAATAAGGGGCCTACACATGCAAGAAGGCCAATAGCGTAGAGTGCAATGTTCATCACAAAAGGAGTCTCACTAACTACAGAAAACATCAGACTACAATCTGGAATGAAGATTGAATTGCAAGTATAGCATCTCCTATGCCTGAGTACACTTTCGGTCAAGCTCAATACCAAAGGTCTCAAACCTCTTTCACAAACCCAATTTGATCACCTATGATCGACCAAAACCTCTGCATATGATTACAACTTTATTCGTACACAAATAGTCCCATAACCCATACCTCATGATCTACAAAGAGATCTTACATCATATTTATACCAACCCAAGACCTAAACAATTAGGTCGGTCACTTAAAAGATAATGCAATAAATCCGTTACATAATCTAGCAAACCAATGATAAACCAAGTCGGCCTAAGACCAAAACAACATAAACCAAACAATAAATCCAACCGGTAATGCATCGAGAGCATCAACCAACACGTTACATAAACTGGTCCATAACCTAACAGAATAACTACCGGACCTAAAATAGGTCTCCATAAGCTAAATGAAACACCATGATCAACTAGAATATGAACATGATAACCATCAGCATCCTGATAACCTTCTAGCACTAATACATTTGGTCTAGAATTCCGACGGAGAAGGTATATTGTGACCAAATTTGATTTTTTTTGAAAAAATGCCCGAATTCGTCGAAATTCCGATGGTAATTTCACATTTGGTTTCGACGCAGAAGGCATTAGCAATGAAATTTGGTTTTTTTTCAAAAAAGTGCCCGCGTTCGTTGAAATTTTGACGGCAATGGGCATTACTTAAAAAAAAAAAAAAGAGGACAAGTCATTTGTGCATTCAATCCCATGCAAGCTTCCGCGTCAACCTCAACCCCTGGCAAGATCAAATGGCACACTCACCATTCGAGGTACTTTTGCACACTCACCATTCATGGTAGAATATTCACCTTCATTTTGGATTTACATAATATGAGGAATTGTTGACTCTTCACCTTTATTTTGGATTTGCATAATATGAGGAATTGTTGAATCTTCACCCTCATTCATTGAATCTTCGGATTTGCATAATATTTGAATGAGGAATTTCGGATTTGCATAATATTTGCATGAGGAATTTCATATTTGCATAATATTTGGATGAGGAATTTTAGAATTTCGGATTTGAATCTTTACCATGATAGGGGAAAGTGGTTACAATAGGTTGCCCTAGATGCCATCTCCTCTAGGCCCAAGGGAAATACGCTTTGTAACCCTTTGCCCACACACAACCATCACCATACCATTCTTGCAAGCCTACTTCCCTTCTACCATGGTTGGAAGTACTCAAAAAGTAATAAATTTGTTTTATATTCAGTTCCTTATCAAGTATTAAGTGCTTGGTTTGATGATCTTCTAACTATTGGGCATGCACTACTTATATCTCTTCATTGGGTGCAGAAGTGGTGACCACTCAATAAGGGGTGATTGTTGGAGTGGTGGCATCCCCTCCTAAACCATGATGTCTCCTCCTAACAACTGGCATGCCTCTTCATATTATTACACACCCTTAATATGTTATCACTCTTAAATATTCACTATCACTGGAGATTAATGGTGAGGGTTGATCTTTATTGTCTTTAATCCATATAAGCTTGACCATAGTAAATCAATGATTTCCTCCATGAAATTATAAAGTCTTACCATGTAAGACAATTTCATCATTTGGACCTTCTATGATTATTGGATTGGTTCCTCCACAAAACTCCATTCATTAATTGTCCCCTCTTCTTTTGATGGGATTCTCTTATGGTCTCCTTCACCATATCTTTCTTTTTTGCTTAGGTTTCCTTTTGCTTCTTCATCAGATATTGCCTCTATTTTTCATAGTTGGCCTCCACATATATGTCCTAGTTCCCATTTTTCTTTGCATTTATAACACAAGTTCTTTTTTTAAATATTCCTTGCATTACATTTATGCCTAGGTGCCCATGGATATTTGCACATAAAAACACATATTTACCTCTTGTGTTTCATCTCGTTTATAAGTGTGTCCTCTTTCTCATTTCTTCCTGCAATCAAAAGATAGGCCTTTCTTCCTTAGTTCTTCTCATTTGTCATGAGAGAGTTTCATATTCTTGTGAATTTCATATACTATAGTGACTAGATCGTGAGTTCCATGAGCCATAAAACATAAATTATTGTCAAGGCACAAATAATTTTCAAGTCCAAAACTAGATAAAACATCAAACTGGGTTACACATCTTAATCTTCTTCATTTTCTTCTTGTTGATCTTCCTGGTTCTTTTCTTCCTCTTCAACATATCCCTCTTCATTAACCTTCTTCTTGCCCTTTTCTTTATCCACCTTCTTTAGCTGATAGGAGTCAAATGGCTATACCAATGAGGGGTAAATTATTTCCCAGCTAGTTGTATCATAGTTCTGATGTATAATTTCAAGGCCCCTGACTGCTTCAACCCTTATCTTTTCATATTGATGTTCCTTTCACTACTTGTTTTGAAAATCAATTGTACTCTTCCTGGAATTTCTTGTCAATCTATCTTAAATCTGATGGCCAAAAGTTCACTTCTTGTACATCTTCCTTATAAATTGGAGTCCATCCTTCAATCACATTCATGAACCTTTCAACCAGTAGCTTTAATGTGAAATCTATTTGTTCCACAATTAAGATCAAACTGAGTCTACATATAACTAAGTAAGAACCCTCTCTTTCCTTTGGTATACATGCTCATTCCTTCTCTTCCATAGCAACCGATGGATGTTAGTAGACAACAAAAGCCAAAACACATTAGAAACCTTATCCACACCCAAAACAAAGCCCAAAAGAGTTTTAGACCAACAAGATTTAGTAATAGCCTTAGACCACATTTTTCTTATCCAATATTGCTAACATTCTCAAAAATGCTTTGTGTATGAGTAAGGATATTATACAAACCCTTAGCTTTAATCGTGAGAAGAGGGATCCCATCAGCCCACTTACTTTTAGGGATGAAGTCACTTTCATTAACATTCTTTCTAGGTTGTTTAATAAATTGAATATATTTAGTCAATGTAGAATAAGTTCCTTTACTCATAACACTCAAATTGAATTCTTCCTGAAGTAGTTCCCAAGTTTTTAATTGACTATTTATGAACATTTTTTCTGTATCAGTCACTCCAAGAGAAATAATTCATTGACAATGAAGATTTGGACTTACAACAATTAGAGAAACCTATAAAATATAAAATAAATGAATAAAAGACAAATAGACAAATACATGAAAGACACAATTTACCTTGTCTTTTACCTTCTCATCTCACGGATTGAGTGGAATTAGAGGTATCCTTCCTCACTTGATTTTTTCCTTTAGTTTTGTGTAGTTGGGAGTGTTGATGACTATTTTGGCACACCCGCTAACAGTCAGGTAGCCAATGTGAACACTCACCACCTCTCCTAAAAAGCAATAAGTTCAGGAAAAATCACTACTCCAAGGTCTCTATAGCCAGGTCACAACAGTGATGGGCAGCCCAATGGTTGATGTGGTTGTACCTGTTAAGGGGCCTTTTGGTTGAAACTAAATCTCATTGATCGTTAATGGCTTAACTTCCTCTTTTTTGTATTTTTATGATATAAGATTCTCTGGAAAATAAACTGCAAAGAGTAAAGGAAACAAGAAAACAACAATGAAACTAATTCAATAACAACTTAACAAACTACTCAGTTAGCTCCCCGCAATCCAAGAAATTATCAAATATTATTCAAATTGGCATTCAACAACGGACCTCCAGTAAACCTACAAAATCATCAATTTCACAGACTTATGGAAATAAAATCATCAACAATATCGCCTACCATAATAATTCTTATACACCACTCACATGCGCAATATGATTCATAAAGCAATAAACAAAAGATCAAACCACTTTGTTAATTCCAAATAATAGACATTACCAGATTACATAGAACAATTTTGTAGAATATAGACGTAGATTAGGCAATCTACAAGCTGCTTCTTGTATTAATTTCAAAGAATGTGTAACAAAAATAACTCAAATTCTTAACAATCTGCAAAATAATCTAAAAATATCATGTATTTCAAAATTTCTCTAAGGAGAGGGACTTGGATCTCTGCCATATCCTTCACATATTGTTGAAGAATTTCAATCTTCAGTTCCAAAATGTATGCGTAAGATTGTAAATTCTTACAGCTATCTCCTCCCAAGAGATCCTCCTCCATTATTACCTCTTCTCCTAAATGCAAAACTTTATTCAAAATTTGAAACTACTTATTAAAAATGCTTAGTTTTCATTCCCATTTCCTAGAACAAAAATCTAATGCTCCACCTACCTGTACTGCCTCTCGGTATATCCCCATGGTATCTTGCAAAAATAATCTAATTTTCGCTACATTTATTTGGACACATGATTTAGTTGCAGCGGCCACCCGTCTCACCTCCACTCATGCTTTCACTTCTCCCTCTGGCAGTGATGAAGTTGACGGTAGGTTTTCAACCCTACAAGAGTCTAGAGGTTTGCTCATTTCTAATGACAATTGCTTGTATTGCCCCAGCTGTGCTTTAAGCTCCATGTTGGAGGTATGCTCCTTCTCCAAGCGCCCCCTAACAACACTAGTGGCTAGTTCTAGAGTGTCCAACTCTCCCCACTTTGTTTGTTTACCCAAATTCACTTGGGATACTTGATATTTAGGAGAAGCTTGACCTTCAGCCTAAACTGGAACTACCACATCTGCAACCACTTCACTGGAACCTGTTCTTGATAAGTGATGTACAATTTTTGGCTTCTTAACCTTTGGGGGATCCTCCATGATTACCTATTGCAATGTCACCTTAGGGACACTAATACATTTGGACTATATTTTTGACTGAGGTTTCCAACAAAGAAGGTATATTGTGGCCAAATTTGATTTTTTTTTGAAAAAATGCCCACATTCATCATAATTCCGACGGCAATTTCCCATTTGGTTTCGACGAAGAAGGCATTAGCAATGAGAATTTTCTTTTTTTCAAAAAAGTGCTCATGTTTGTCGTAATTCCGACAACAACGGCCATTACTTAAAAAAAAAGAGGGGAATTCATTTGTGCATTGCAATCCCACGTAGGTGTTTGTGGTGACTTCAACACCCAAGAACATCAAACCCGCATCGAAGGCATTTGTGGCATTGTTTGCAATCCCACACAGGAGGTAGATTCAAATTGCCCTAGTTTTTAATTTCATGTTGCAAAAATATACATGTGGTGGTTAATTGCCCTAGTTTAATCTTGTAAAACCATAGAACTATGATTGAGGAGTGAGGGTTCAATTTTGTAGTAGCAATCCCTTCCTCCCGTATACACTTGTGTAGATTGTTCACATGAGATCACATATCTTTGAGGCATTGTATCAAACAATTCACGAGCCTTTTCCATGTTTCCACATTTTGCATTCATGTCAAGCAGGGCATTTGCAAGTACAACACCTAACAAAATTCCTCTATCGGTTATGCTTTGATGGATGTCCATACTCTGTTCCAAAGCTCCCATTTTTGCATAGGCAGGGAGGATGCTGGCAAAGGTTGTGTAAATTTGGCTTTATGCCTTCCAATTTCATTTTCTTGAAAGTGTCTAAAGCCTTTTTGACAAATCCATTTTGTGCATATCCAACAATCGTTGCAGTCTACGAGACAACATTTCTTTCAGGCATTCTATCAAATAGTTCACGTGCCTTGTCTATGCTTCCACATTTTGCATACATGTCTACTAGGGCAGTTGCAACTACAACATCTGACAAAATTCCTCTATCCTTTATGGTTCGATGAATGTCCATACCCTGTTCCAAATCTCCCATTTTGGCACAGGCAAGGAGGATAGTAGCAATAGTCGTGGAATTTGGCTTTACACCTGCTGATTGCATTTACTTGAAAGTTTCTAAAGCCTTCTCAACAAATCCATTTTGTGCATATCCGGCAATCATTGCAGTCCAGGAAACCACATTTCTTTGAGGCAATCTATCAAATAGTTCCCATGCCTTGTCTATGCTTCCACATTTTGCATACATGCTAACAGAGCAGTTGCAACTACATCTGACAAAATTCTTCTATCTTTTATGCTTTGATGGATGTCCATACCCTATTCCAAAGCTCCCATTTTGGAACAGGTTGGGAGTACGCTGGCAAATGTAACTAAAGAAATGCAATGATCAGCTCCAAAGACATCAAACCACTACTAACAAAACCGAGTCTAAAATATGATAGGGAATAGTGTGAGCTGTCCTGAAATAAAATATTTTATTTTCAATTTCAACTAAAACATAACTACTCAGCCATTGAATGTTATTAATAAGTGTTTAATTTATGAAAGAGATAAATGGTTGGCCACAAGTACATGAGTTACTAAATGCACACAAATAAGTGAATTTGATATTCAAAACTATCTACATTGAATTCAATTCTTGTCCATTAGTCATTTATGTTTGCAATAAGCATCTTTCTTTGTTTTTCTTAATATTTATTCATAGTTATGAGCATATTTCACATTCTATAATTAGGATATCAATTGCTATGGTTGAACACTAGCATGATGTTTGTGTTGTGGTATAGATGTGTGGAAACATAATTATGGGATTGTTATATTATAGAGATCATAAATCTAGATATCGCATATTAGTTCTAGCTCTTCTTGGATTGAGTCTAAAGTTGACATATAGTCATAAAGCCATTATTAGCAGATCTATCCATTTCTAGTAAAGACAATTGAGAAAGTCATTTTGATATTGAGAGTTTCTTATCTGTTTACCTATTGATCATTATTAAGCCATAATATTTAGGTCTATTTATCTCTATTGTAGAACCTTTGTAAGTGTCCTAGATTGTCCCTACTACTCACTCTTCAATGAAATAGTGGAGTTCTAAAGATTTGTTGCATAAGATGGTGTTGAACATATCAACAAGGCTAGCATGGAAGGCATGTTCAAGCTTCCACTTGTACAACTTACAAAAAATGATTTGTTGATAGAATAAATTCTTGAAATAGGGATACAATCAAAAGACAAGTAAGTACATACAAACCTCCTCGGTTGAAAGTAAAATCTGTGTATAAAAAGAGTACATTGAATCCCAATCCATAAACACAATAGAGATATTGATGGAGACTTAATTGGATGTAGCATGTCGCACCAAAGTTGTTAGAGTATGCTAAGCTAGTACATAATGTTTTGTAAAGCCACATTAGTATTTTACCCAGATCATTATCTACCAAAACTAACTATAGTAATCCTTTTGAGGATTCATTTCATGGTGCTACATCTTCATTTAGTTCCACCACTTGTTGGAGAAAAGAACAGTTATTTCTTGAGGTAGATGAATATCCCATCAACAAAGGACAAGACCCTTTCTAGAATATAACAAATTCTACTCCAACAAAAGATCATGGGGGTTTCACTAGAGATATTGAATAAGAGATAGACTTCTATTGTTGCATTAAAAGCATTGGCATGTGCTTCATTTATTGATGTAAACTCTTTGTGATGCCACCACAACCAACAAAGGTGTAAAAAGTTGTTTGTAATGCATGGATTTTTAGGATTGTCCTTTGAGAAAACAGAATTAAAGTATGGAAGCAGGATCTGCCAGCTCCTGAGGGAATCTTGATGAAAAATAACTGTAAAATATTTGGGCGAGCTTATATGCAAAAACTCATGTTTCTTGATGGGTTTATGTACAGAAATAAGCACGAATTAAGTGGTAAAGGGGCTTCTGGAAACAAGAGGGATAGAGAGGCAGTGGAAGTGAAAACTTCTGGTGTTGTATCTGCTCCATCTCAGAATGGGAATGGCGAAGGTGCTATAAGAGGAACTGAGAAGGGTTTTGGAAGGAGTGGGGGTGTTTACATTCCCCCATTTAAGCTAGCTCAAATGATGAAAGATGTGGAAGACAAGAGCAGTGTGGAATACCAGTGCATGACATGGGATGCCCTTCAGAAGAGTATCAATGGGTTAGTAAACAAGGTAAATGCATCTAACGTCAAGAACATCATTCCAGAGTTATTTGCAAAGAATCTCATCCGTGGGAGGGGTCTATTTTGTAGGTCTTGTATGAAATCCCAAATGGCATCCCCTGGATTTACAGATGTTTTTGTTGTGTTGGTTGCTGTGGTAAATACAAAATTTCCTGAAGTTGGCAATTTGCTTTTGCGAAGAATTATTTTGCAGCTTAAGAGGGCATACAAACACAATGACAAGCACATGTTGATAGCAGCAGCCAAATTCAAAGCTCATTTAGTGAAGCAACAAGTTGCACATGAGATCATTTCCTTGGAACTTCTCACCCTTTTACTAGAGAAGCCCACAGATGACAGTGTAGAGGTTGTTGTTGGGTTCATGAAAGAATGTGGTTCTTTGTTGCAAGATCTTTCACCCAAAGGTCTCTATGGGATTTTTGAAAGATTTAGAGGTATTCTCCATGAGGGGGAAAGTGACAAACGAGTACAGTTTTTAATTGAAGGCCTTTTTGCAATTCGCAAAGCTAAGTTCAAGGGTCATCCAGTTGTGCGTCCAAATCAGTTAACACATGAAGTTTTCCTAGAAGATGAACTTGATCAAGAAGCTAGTTTGGATGTTTTCAAGCCAAATCCTGATTTCTTAGATCATGAGGCAACCTATGAAAAACTAAAGAAAGATATCCTTGGAGATGCTTCTTCAGATGAAGCAAAAGGGGAGAATGATTCAAGTGATGATGATGATGATGATGATGAGGAAGGTGAGGAAGCACTGAGAATACAGGATGAGACTGAGACAAACTTGGTCAATTTAAGACATACAATTTATTTGACAATCATGTCAAGTGTTGATTTTGAGGAAGCTGGTCATAAGCTACTAAAGATCAAGCTTGAACCTGGTCAAGAGAGAACATACCTTCGTTATTATGGTCTTCTTGGGCAAAGATTCTATATGATCAATAAAATTTATGAGGAATTTTTTGATAAGTGTTTTGTACAACAGTATTCTATGATACACAGACTGGAAACAAATAAACTGCGTAATGTTGCAAAGTTTTTTGCCCACTTACTTGGCACAGATGCTCTTCCATGGCATAGTCTTGCTTAAATACATCTGATAGAGGAAGATACTACTTCCTCTTCCCTTATTTTTATAAATATTCTCTTGCAGGAGCTGGCAAAGCAGCTTGGTATATTGTTGCTTAATGAAAGGTTGAATGATCCAACAATGCAGGAGTCTTTTGATTCAATTTCTCCAAAGGACAATCCCAAAAATTTACAGTTTGCTATCAATTTCTTTACTTATATTGGTCTTGGTGGTATCACTGAGAGTTTACATGAGTATTTGAAGAATATCCCAAGCCTTGTAATGCAACAGCAAAAGTCTATTCTTGAGTCAGATGAATCTACCTCTAATGACGATTCTTCTAGTTCATTAGGTTCGTTAGATTCTGATACATCAGACTCAAATTCTAAGAGTGAAACTAACAATGAGAGCAGTAAGGAGTCATCAAGAAAGATATAAAATTCAAAGCATGACAATGAGTATGAAAAAACAAGAAGAAAGAAAAGGGCGAGGGAATTTGACTCGGAGGATGGAAGTGACAGTGAAAAAATCAGAAGGAAAAAGAAAAGGAATTAAAAATCTTTCTAGTTAGTTATTCAAGGCTCCAGTAGACACCGTTTTCCTGGACTGTGAAAAACAAAAGAATCACTCCCAAGTGCTTTGGTTTTACAACAGATGATTATAAGTTGCTACAATGTTGTCTTATGTATTTTAATAGCCACGGGTTTTAGAGTTGTATACTTGACAGGTAATGGATAAACAGTGTTAGGAGGAGAAAATATTGAAGGCCAAGTGCAGATTGTGATAATACTAGATCAATGAATCCTGTTATTTATTGAGCATTTCTTGTTTTCCATGTTATGTGATGTACCATAAGAAAACTAGAAATCTAAATTCAATAAGATTCTTTGTTCAATGATGATAATTTCTATTTTCTTGCCTGAGAAGAAAGAACATGTCAGACAATATCAACGAACAACAAAATAAGGAGACAATTGCTAGATTGTGGTCTAACTTGAAAAGAAAAGGTGATGGAAAATGTTATTGTCCATGCAAAATTTGTAAGGGGTTAAAGACTAGAAGACTTCTAATCAAATCAACAAAGAAACATTGTAGGTTGCATGGTCACATTGAAGGTGGACATGATTATCATCCATTGGTAAGTTTTTCATTATATCATTTTGACAATTTACATACATAATAAATCACATGATGATGAGATCATGATCACGGTTTATTTATGTTTATCAATTTTATATAGGTCGAGCACCCCGAAGCACATCATATGGATCAACACAACCCAGAGAATATGGTTTTCAAAGTGGACGAACATGGAGGTGTGAATATCGAAGCTGAAGATAATGATCCCAAGGAAGATGACGATCATGAGCTAGAAAACACAATTGAAGATGATGGTACAAATACATTGATCCATGACTCATTTATTACTCGCACAGCTGATCATGATGATGAAGATGACCTTGATGTTGTTCATGATGTCCCTCTACTTAAGAAGGCATCTGAGGCCCTTTACGAAGGCTCGCAGGCAACTCTTCTCTCTGTTGTATTGTTGTTGGGGAACTTGAAGGTTATGAATGATTTATCCAACATAACAATGTCACATATGTTAAGGTATGTCATATATGTCATAATAAACTATGAATCATGTTGTACCATTAATATTCTTTATTATAACAAATTATATTTTTTTGCTGTAGATTGATAGGTGAGTTTTTGTTACCACCATCAAATATTCTACCTCGCTCATACTGAGAATTATCTGTTGTTATGAAAGATATTGGAATGGAGTATCAAGCAATAGATGCTTGTCCCAATGATCATATTATATATCACAAACAACATGAATTTCAAACTGAATGCCCTGAATGTCATATCAGTAGATATCGAACAGATCAAATAACAAAAAGGGTTCCTCGCAAGGTTCTTTGATATATTCCCATTATTCCACGTATGCAACGATTATTCAAGTGCACTAGCTTGGCACAATTTATGGATTACCATGCATGCAATAGAAGTCAAGATGACATTATTCGAATGCCTGTGGATGGTTCAACATTTATGGGCATAGAGGAAAAGTGGCCACACTTTAAAGAAGAACCTCGTAATCTCAGGCTTTCATTGGCAGCGGACGGTGTCAATCCATTTGGAGAGATGAGATCTATTTACTCAATGTGGCCTATTTCTATTATCAACAATAACATTCCTCCATGGATGTCAATAAAGAGGGAACACAAAATGTTGGCAATGATTGTTCCAGGCATTTTATCATTTAAATATAGTCATCTAAATTTAATTATAAATATTGCAGTAAAATGGTCATAATAATTATGTAATGTTTTTGTTCATTCGATTAGGTAAGTACCAAGTTAAAGATATGAATGTATATATCGAGCCTCTTATCGATGAGTTGCTAGAGTTATGGAGTGGTGTCACTATGTATGACATCTCTAGACCAATAGGACAAAGACAATTTCAATTCCATGTGGTGCTTCTATGGACAATACACGATGCCCCAGGGCTAACACATTTTTGTGGTATGTTATAGTGTTTAAGTTGTGCATGAACATTATAATTCAAAAAATTATCATATTTAATCCAATTATACATTATCTTGTAGGTCTTCAAACAAAGGGAAAATTTGCATGTCCTGTTTGTGGTCCAAAGATTAAATCTCGTCATTCAAAAAGTTTAGGAAAGCAGGTGTTTGATGAGTATAGGCACTTTCTCCACAAAAATCATAAGTATCAAAATACTGAAAAAACATATTTTCAATGGGAAAGAAGAGAATACATCAAAGCCATGAAGAATGACACCTCACCTATGGAAGTTGAATATAATAGAATTAATTGTCAAGGTAATGACATTCCATCTAATGGTTTGTCATAAAACATATTTTCTATTTTGTTTTGTTTTTTGATGATGTGATTGATGATCATGAAGGTCATGAAGGCATAAATGACCACCTTCCTAAGGGACTAAAAAGTTATCCCCGACAATTTAGTAGGTTGCCCTACTACGAGGAGTTACAAATTGTTCATTTGTTTGATAGTATGCATATTGGAAAGAATATAACAGAGACAGTATGGAAAATATTGGATGAAAGGCATGACAAAGAAAAAATTGTCAAAATATGTAGTGGCATTTAGGATTCCAATCATGCAATGATAAATGTCATTCAATCAAATAGCCATGGAGACCAGATTAATATAAGTGAGCTTCCTTGGTTATTAACGGACCAACAAAGCAATGCTATAAAAGAAGTCATACAAAAAATTTGATTTCCCACAGGATTTGCTACGAACATAAACAACCTCATATCAAAGAAAAGTGAATTTGGGCCAGGGATGAAAACACATGATTGGCATACCTTCATTACAGTAATTCATGTTCTTCTGTTTTTAGTATGTATTTAAGTACTGTGTGTACGTGTACTTTTCATTATGTTAAAAAAAAATGAAAAGATAATTTTATAATTGTTGCAGTATGTTCTACCTCTATCTCTCCCAGACGACTTCGACAATAATGTCAAGCAAGTCATAAATGATCTTGGAAAATACATGCGGTAAGTAGTGATATTTGTTTAGTTCGTTGTATAGATATTATATTTGTGATTTGTTTTACTTGTTATATAATATATTTTTTTGCATCTTGAATACCTTGTAGGTGGTTGTCATGTAAAGAAATCCATAAAAACGATATAAAATATTGGAAGAGAAAAATTCCTCATTTAATGTGTGAAATGCAAAAGTGTCTACCTCCAGTTTTTTTCAATGCACAAGAACACTACCTCATACACCAAGTTGAGGAGATTGAATTGTGTGGACCTGTACACATTAGGTCAATGTGGATGGTTGAGAGGCACTTGAAATTTTTTAAGGCTTTGGTTTGACAAAGAGCACATCCTGAGGCTTCTATGGTGGAGGGATATATGGTATACCAGACTATGGTGTACATTTCTGAATATCTTCCTAAGTTTGCAGCAAAGATCCACGTGGATCGCATTTATGATCCCAACACCATTAACAAATTCAAAGGGGAGTACTTGATGGGGAAAGGTAGACTGAGGAAAGTGAGAGGTAATTATAAGATGTTATTGTAGTTAATTAATTCTTAATCTTCAAAACAAATCGATTGTAAGACGTCTATTTATTTTTTGTACAGTTGGTCGAGAGTGGGATGCATTATATTTGTATATTGCAAACAATCTTGATTGGATGACAGTATGGATTGAACATTGTCAACATTCTGGATGCACGTTAACATGGGAAGGTGTGGCTTCATTGATTAAAGAAGCACATCGTAATGGAGATTCCAATGTTACACAAAGGGAAATTGATTTAGCATATGGTTTAAGAGATAAACAGGTACGTATAAATTTATTAATCACCCATATGTTTATCAACTCATAATGCAATAAATTTTACATGTTTGACATATCACAGGTCAAACACCACAATGCTATGTGCTGCAATGGTCATAAATTTTGCATAAAAAAGTTGGATGACACGAAGAAAACTTGTGATTCTAGCATCACTACAGTCTTTGAGGTGACAAATATTTCATCGAGAAATGACATTCATCCTCAACAGTCTCAAAATCGATACTATGGCATTTTTGATGATATACTTGAGTGTGACTTTAATTCCTTCAAATTAGTTTTGTTCGTCGTCAAATGGTACAGGCTACGATTGAATAAAAATGATCTTGATAAAACTGTTATTGAACATGATAATGATTTTATAATGCTAAATACAAGGTCATTTGAACCAGTTGGGGATGAGCCCTATGTTCTTCCAAGCCAATGTGAGCAAGTATTTTACTCAGAGGTTCCACATAAACCGGGTTGGTCATTTATTGTTAGACATAATCCAAGAGGAAGGCCGATAAAGTATAATGTGATGGAAGAAGAAGATACCGAAGAAGTAGAAGATGAAGTGGATGATGATCACGATCGCCATTTTCTCAATGATGATGAAGAAGAACAAGAAGAAGAAGAAGAAGATGATGGTGATGGTGATGGTGATGGTGATGGTGATGGTGATGGTGATGATGATGGTGATGGTGGTGATGGTGATGGTGATGGTGATGGTGATGGTGATGGTGATGATGATGATGGCGAAGATGTTGATGATGATGATGATGATGATGATGATGATGATGATGATGATGATGATGATGATGATGATGATGACGACGACTATGATGATGATGATGATGATGATGATGATGATGACGATGATGATGATGATGATGATGATGATGATGATGATGGCGATGATGACCTTGATGTTCATGATGATGAAGAATGAAATGTATGAGGTGTGCGATTAGTATATTATCTATTTAATATTGACTTCTTGATAGAATTTTTTTTACATAATTAATTCATTATGTTTTGAATTATAATGCCATTACATAATTAATTCATGATGCACCTTTTAATATGGAGATGGAGATAGGGAGAGTGATTATTTATGTGACAATTTTTAAACTGTGTTTATTTATGGAAATTGGATTATTTATTAGCTATGTGATGGATCACATGTTTATGATGATGCATGTGACATTTTTCAAACTTTGTGTTTATTTATAGAACGTGGATTGTTTATTACCTATGTGATGGATGGTGATTTATGATACATATGTGATGGATTACATGTTTATGATGACACATGACATGTGATGTTAATTGTGATGCTCAATTACATATATGATGACACATCATGTGATGCTTTTGATGTTTATGATACGTATGTATTTATTGTTTATCAACATACAAATGTAGTAATGCTTATGATGCTTAATTGATGGTGTTGGTTTCAGGTATAGTCCCTGTGTGATGTTGTCACCCTTGGTGGGAACAAGTCATTGACTACAGACATTGTCAACCATTTAGTTGAGGATCCTGCATAGTCCACATAAAGTAAAGGTAAGGAATTAAAAAATTTACAATGATTTTGAAGACAACATCTTTTTATTATTTAATACTCTTTTTGTCTACAAAGTTCATGTTGTTCATGTTGTGTACTATGTAATTTTTAGCTAGCATAAGATAATTGAATTACATTGTATAGGACCCTGAACCCCTTTGACAAGGATCCTGCACAGTCTCATGGATGGATAGGTATAACTAGTCAATACACCCTATAGAAATAGTTTATTTTTTTAAAATTACTTGGAAAACAAACTTCCTCAATTTTTCAAACCTCGACATTAGCAGCAAATCTAATATAGTTATCAACACTTGAGGCCCCGATTGGACTTATTCCAATTTTCATCCCAAAATCAACTTTAGGGCTGACTTCTTCATCAATATAACCCTCATTTGCAAAATTTCTCTCTCATTACCAATTAACTCTCTCATTTCATGGAGTGCAGGTACCCCCAAATAGGTATTTGTGAGACCTGTCTTTGTCAAGTGAGGAAAATGCAGTAATAGTGTAAATTTCTAATGCTAATAGTTAATAAGATGAGAGGGGGGGGTGAATCATACAAACTTAATCTTCAATATATTCAACAGATTCAACCTCGATAGCTTATACTTCAGAATACATAACCAAAACTATAAAACATTCAAACTTATGAACAGATAACATCACAACACATATAACGCCTAATTTAACGTGGAAACCCAAATAGGGAAAAACCACTGGGGGATTTTGGACCCACTAAGAAATATACCCTTCTAGAGTATGCTCGGTTAAAATCAAATCCTGTTAAAGATTACAAACACATTGCTAGATGTGACCCGGTTAAGGGATTTCCCTCAAACTTGTTAGAATCTTGCACTTTGTTAGAAGTGACCTTGTCAAAGGATTTCAAACACTCATTTAGAATGTTACCTTGCTAGAGGGTTTACAAATAAGACTGTTAGGTCCACTCAGTTAAGAGATTTCCTGTCACTTACAAAATAAATAACAGTAATAAATTATATTTGCAACTTCACATCTGAAATGCTAAAGCAGATTCTATTTTCTCAAAACAATCTTGTCATAAGACTTATCTAGTCCCTTGATGGGCTTGTTGGGTTTCTCAATCTATTCTTCAATCAAATGTTCAAGCTTCTGAGCTTGGTAAACATTCATGTAGCATCACTTTGCATACATTTGCCCACATGCATTATTTATCAACAATTCCTTATTTATAAACAATTTCTAACTGCTTAATCTCCTTGATCACATTTCCCATGATCAATATTAGCCATCAGATCATCAAACTTGACTAGGTTCAATGAATCCTTTGATATGAAAATGTTTTACCTCACTTGTGCTAGGTTATTGCAGTTCAATCTGTGTTGTAGATCTTCCTCCTGTATTTTCCATGTCGTCGATCCTCAACAAACTTCTTGTGCGACATACCAATCATCTGATCAACTCCAGCTCATCAGCTTCCTTCATTAAATAATGCTTTTATTCATCAATGCTATCTATAAAAACTCGGTTGTTACTCGGTTAATACTAAACTTCACTCGGTAGACATTCTGCCTTCTTTAACCGATATCGATAACCTTAGGGTTTATCGACTAGGTTCCTTGCTTGGTGACATAATACAGTATTAAACTTATAATCAACAACATATGTAGGATATCAAAACAATCAAAACAACATGATCTCATCATTGTCTAACTCGGAAATATTTGCCCATTGAATAACTTATTTCTCCCCTTTATTATCACATTCTTTCTATGTCATATCGACCTCCTAATACTCATCAACACATACTTCTCAAGATATGGCAACATCATACTAAATCAGAAAATCAATTTCTTGACATCAATGACAAAACAATATTACTAAGACAGTAATCATCCCTCTTCAATTATATCAATAATCTCCAACAACCTTCTTAATATCCTTATTGAAATGCCAACAATCTCCTTTCTATTGTAATGCCAACAATCTCGCCCTTTGGCATTGATGGCAAAACCAACAATTAAATGGTAATACCAAATTGATTTATTCCAATTGATTCGGATTCAGATTGTCGTTTAGACTTCTATCCTTGAGTTGTTTGAACCTTCTCCTAAAGTCTTCTCCCCCTGTTATTGGTTTTATGTTATCTTCTCCATTTAGTCTTCTCCCCCTTTGACAACAATGCCAAAAAGAAAAAAAGAAAAAACTAATTCATGATTTCTTCCTTTGTGAAGTAATTTCGTTATTGTGTTACACATGTATCATCTCAGTCTCGATCAGAGCAACTTGTCTCTATTCACTAATTCCTGCACACCTTTAGAAAACCTCCTAAAGTGCGTAAATTAGCATCAATCCACAAATAATATTCTACAGAGTCATCGAATTGATGCTTTCACTGAACTCTGTCAGTGAGTAGAAGATAGGGGTAGGACCCCTAACTTGCTTCTGAGATACTCAAAAGTGTCCCTTGGCAGTGGCTTTGTGAAGATGTCTGCTATTTGCTCCTTTGAACTGATATATTCCAGCACAACTTTCTTCTCTTGAACTTCTTCTCTAAGATAATGATACTTTATAGAGATATGCTTTGTCTTAGACTGCATTACTGGATTCTTTGAAATGTTGATGGCACTAGTATTATCACAGAATATAGTTTCTGGCTCGGTAACTTTCTCATCTATACCTTCCAACAATTGCTTGATCCATGCCATATTTGTACAATTCAATGTTGCAGCAACATATTCAGCTTCGGCTGTTGATTGTGAAATGCATCCTTGTTTCTTGCTAAGCCAACTTACTAGTCTATCTCCCAAGAAGAAAGCTCCACCACTTGTGCTTTTCCTATCATCAATGTTTCCTGCCCAATCAGCATCAGTATAAACTTTTAAATCAAAATCATTCCTCTTTTCATATACTAAGCCATAATCTTCAGTGCCTCTCAGGTATCTGAAAATTCTCTTGATTGTTGTCATATGGGTTTCTTTGGGATCTGCAAAACATCTTGCAACTATTCCTATTGCATGTGCTATATCTGGCCTACTGTGAACAACATATTGTAGCTTTCCAATCATAGATCGGTAAAGTGTATCATCAACAGATGCAGATTCATCATTCTTTGATAGTTTATAGTTAATAGTCATAGGAGTACTTATAGGTTTAGAATCCTCCATTCCAAATTTCTTCAAGATTTCCTTTATGTACTTGGATTGAGTAATGAAAATCCCATCTTTCATTTGCAGTATTTGTAAACCTATAAAATACTTTATCTCACCGAGTAATGACATCTCAAATTCTTTGCACATTTCATTTCCAAAGTTCTTACATAGAGAATCATTTCCACAAAAAATAATATCATCAACAAATATGGCTAAGATCAGTATTCTATTATCCTCATCATTCTTCATGTACATATTGTTGTTTTCACTTATTCTTATAAAACCAATCTTGATCAAATAAGAGTGTAGTCTTTCGTACCATGCTCTAGGTGCTTGTTTCAGACCATATAAAGCTTTGTTCAACTTACATACCTGATCTTTATTCTTGTCTTCAACAAATCCTTCAGGTTGTTCAATATAAACTTCTTCTTCTAGTATACCATTCAAAAATGCAGATTTAACATCCATTTGATATACCTTGAAATTTTTGAAAGCAACATATGCCAACAATGTTCTTACTCCCTCAAGTCTAGCCATAGGTGCAAAAGTCTCACCATAATCTATTCCTTCTTCTTGAGCATAACCTTTGCAAACTAGTCTTGCTTTGTTCCGAATGACCTCACCTTTTTCATTTAGCTTGTTTCTGAAAATCCACTTTGTATCAATTACATTTTTGTCCTTCGGTCTTGGAACCAATATCCATGTTTCATTCTTCTTGATTTGATCAATCTCTTCTGTCATAGCATTTACCCAATCTTCATTGTTAAATGCCTCTTTTACTATTCTCGGTTCAAATTCAAATATCAAACATGTGTTCTGTCTCAATTTGTTCCTTGTCATCACTGGATCATCCTTATCTCCTATAATCTGACTTGATGCATGATTTCTTCTGACATATTTGGCTAATACAGGCTCGGTAGGCTCTGTATGATCTTCTTCATCACTCGGTAACTGGATATTATCTTCATTTTCTTCAGCAACTTTCTCGATAGGACTTCTCGATTGAACATAAACAAAATCTTCATAATTTTCTGGTTCTTTCGAATTTCCTTCATCATTTCTTTCTACAAATTCATCAATTTTCACATTTGCACTTTCTACAATTTTGTTAGATGATTTGATCAGACATTTTTATGCTTTACTTCTAGAAGAATAACCAAGAAATGTTCCTTCCTCGCTTTTCTGATCAAACTTTTCATTTCTGTCATCTTTGTGAACATAACATCTACTTCCAAAGATTTTAAAATAACTTACATTAGGTTTCTTGTCATACCAAATTTTATATGGAGTCTTCATAGTTCCTTTCTTCAGTTGTACTCGGTTTAGGGTGTAAACTGCAGTGTTGATTTCTTCTCTCCAAAATGTTTGAGGTACCCTCTTTTCTATCATCAGGGTTCTGGCACAATCTACAATTGATCTGTTTCTTCTCTCAGCTATCCCATTTTGCTGAGGTGTTCTCAGTGCAGACACTTGCCTTTTTATACCATGATCATTGCAGAATAAGTTAAATTCATCAGAAGTGAATTCTCCTCCTCTATCAAATCTAAGACATTTCAATTGTCTTCCTGTTTCATTTTCAACTCTTGCCTTATACCATTTAAACCTTTGAAAAGCTTCTGATTTTTCTTTTAAAAACATAACTGACATCATCCTTGAGTAATCATCCACAAATAATATGAAATATTTATCACCATAATAACTTTGAACTTTCATGGGACCACAAAGATCACTATGTACTAGATCTAAAATTCCTTTAGAAGTGTAGGACTTACTTGTAAATCTTGATCTTGTCATCTTACCCATTTGGCATCCTCGGCACATAGCATTCTCAGGTTTTTCCAAGCTTAGTAGACCTCTTACTCGGTGCTTCTTACTTATTTTGATCAAATTATTAAAATTTACATGACAAGACCTTTTATGCCATAACCAGGTATCTTCTATTTTTGCATATAGACATTTGTTCCGAGTTGAGTCAAGATGAAATGTATTACCTTTTGTTTGTGTCCTGGTAGCAGCCAGCTTTCCATGTTTGTCATGAACTTTGACACATCCCTTCTATAATTCTATTCGGTATCCTGTATTGTTTAGTTGTGCTAAACTTAACAAATTGTATTTCAAACCTTCAACCCAGTATACATCATCACATTTAGCATTGTCAAGAAGTGTTATATATCCTTTACCTTTCACCAGACATGGTGCATCATTACCAAATCTTACATATCCTCCATCATAGTCTTCTAATTTAACAAACTTGTGTTTATCACCTGTCATGTGATGTGAGCTTCCACTATCTATGATCCAAGTGTCATTATTATTTATGTGAGATATTAGGGCTTTTTCTTCATCTGATCCATCTTTAATAGCCACATAAACAACTTCCTCTATATCAGTTTCATCAGATTTATCATCATTGGATTCCTCATCAGCTACTAGGCATGTCTTTCTGTCTCTCCTTCTGAAGTCTCGGTGTCCTCTATATTGGTTGTCTTTCTGCCTGTTATCTCGGTATTCTCTCTTTTAACTAGATTCTTTGTCAGGGAAGTTAGAAGCCATATGTCCTCTTTTATCACAATTGAAACATTTTAAAGGTAGCTTTCCTTTATACTTACCTTTGCCTCTTGGTAACTTTCTGGCCAACAGTGCTTCAAACTCTTCTTGCTTTTTTATTTCCTCCTACAGTTTGTGTACTTCTTCCATGTTTTTACGAAATCTCTCACTTGCTCCACTGTGATTTCCTTCAGAATACTTATTCATTCTATCATTATAGTCATCAGATTCACCAATATGAAAAGAACTAAATTCAGATTCTACTTTATTTACCGAAGACCCACTATTATCAAAATTACTTAACTCAAATGCATGTAGCTTACCGATAGTGGCATCCAAAGAGACTGGCATGGTTGCTACAGACCTTAATTCATTGATTGCAAAGACTCAAATGGCATAAGCAGGTAGAAGGGTTCTCAACAATTTACTTGTTACATCCTTTTCTTCAATAGTTCCTCCTACTCCTTTAATTTGATTGACAATTTCCTTTAACCTTGTACTGTATTGTGTTATGTTCTCACATTCATTCATTCTCATGGATTCAAGTTGTCCTCTTAGACTATCTACTTTTTCTCTTTGAACATGTTCATCACCACCATACACATATATGAGCTTGGTCCACATCGCTTTTGCATCATTGCAGCCTTCTAGGTCATTAAACTCTGAGTCGGTTAATGCTAATGTTATTTCAATCATAGCTTGAATATGTTCTTGCTTTGCCTTTATCTCTTCCAAGGTCATTGGGCTGGTGCTAGGTGCTATGTAATCATTCTCTAGATAATATGTTGCATATTCTCCAATTCCTGATAAATGCAGCTTCATCCTTTTTTGCCATGTGGAGAAACTTGACTTGTTCAGCTTTGGTGCATCCCTTTTATACATCTTCGGATCTTTGCCTCAAGTACCTTTAAACTTTTCTTTCAGAGTCCACAGCTCTGATACCAATTGTAAAGTTCTGATGCTAATAGTTAATAAGATGAGAGGGGGGAGGGTGAATCATACAAACTTAATCTTCAATATATTCAACAGATTCAACCTCGGTAGCTTATACTTCAGAATACATAACCAAAACTGTAAAACATTCAAACTTATGAACAGATAACATCACAACACATATAACACCAGATTTAACGTGGAAACCCAAATAGGGAAAAACTATTGTGGGATTTCGGACCCACTAAGAAATATACCCTTCTAGAGTATGCTCGGTTAAAAGCAAATCCTATTAAAGATTACAAACACATTGCTAGATGTGACCCGGTTAAGGGATTTCTCTCATACTTGTTAGAGTCTTGCACTTTGTTAGAAGTGACCTTGTCAAAGGATTTCAAACACTCATTTAGAATGTTACCTTGCTAGAGGGTTTACAAAAGAGACTCTTAGGTCCACTCAGTTAAGAGATTTCCTGTCACTTACAAAACAAATAACAGTAATAAATTATATCTGCAACTTCACATCTGAAATGCTAAAGTAGATTCTATTTGCTCAAAACAATCTTGTCATAAGACTTATCTAGTCCCTTGATGGGCTTGCTGGGCTTCTCAATTTGTTCTTCAATCAGATCTTCAAGCTTCTGAGCTCGGTAAACATTCCTATAGCATCATTGTGCATACATTTGCCCACATGCATTGTTTATCAACAATTCCTTATTTATAAATAATTTCTAACTGCTTAATCTCCTTGATCACATTTCCCATGATCAATATTAGCCATCAGATCATCAAACTTGACTAGGTTCAATGAATCCTTTGATCTGAAAATGTTTTACCTCGCCTTGGAACTTGCATTCCTTCCTAGGAACTTGTGCTAGGTTATTGCGGTTCAATCTGTGATGTAGATATTCCTGTTGTATTTTCCATGTCATCGATCCTCAACAAACTTCTTGTGCGACATACCAATCGTCTAATCAACTCCAGCTCATTAGCTTCCTTCATTAAATAATGCTTTTATTCATCGATGCGATCTATAAAAACTCGATTGTTACTCGGTTAATACTGAACTTCACTCAGTAGATAGTCTACCTTCTTTAACCGATATCAATAACCTTAGGGTTTACCAACTAGGTACCTTAGGGTTTACTGACTAGGTTCCTTGCTTGGTGACATAATACAGTATTAAACTTATAATCAACAACATATGTAGGATATCAAAACAATCAAAACAACATGATCTCATCATTGTCTAACTCGGTAATAGTTGCCCATTGAATAACTTATTTCTCCCCTTTATTATCACATTCTTTTTGTGTCACTTATCGACCTCCTAATACTCATCAACGCATACTTCTCAAGATATGGCAACATCATACTAAATCAGAAAATCAATTTCTTGACATCAATGACAAAACAATATTATTAAGACAGTAATCATCCTTCTTCAGTTATATCAATAATTTCCAACAACCTTCTCAATATCCTTATTGAAATGCCAGCAATCTCCTTTCTATTGTAATGCCAACAAATAGAAAATAAAAGTGACACATGTAGTAGGTGTACAATAGGGAGATCAACAAGAGGTCAAAAGATTAGAAGACAATTCAATAAATGCATGAAATTTTTCCTTGCTCAAGGGGGGTCATGTTCTTATGATGATGAGACCAAAGGCGACATTGAGGTGCCACTGAGGTACAGACATCTACAAAAACAATGGGTTCCCAAGGAACTTCCTCCAATAAACACCAATTTTTGTGTTAATGATAGGATATATCGCATAGCACCTTCATCGTTACATGGTTTAGGCTTATTTTCCATGGACGGCCTAAAGGTCTGTTACAATAGAGTTGCAGAATTGATGGAGTTTGTTGGACCTTGTTACAATTACAAACATTGGATGCAGATTGTTAAATATAAAAAAAGTATGTGTAGGTATGAACTGTCAGCAAATTATATACAATAGAAAGATAATGATCAAAATAAATGAGTGGTTGTATACATTGATGGTCGGTCAAAAGCAACAGGGAATATTGTAGATTTTATAAATAGTACGCGACCTCGGTCAACTAATAAACAACCCAATTGCATATTTGAGGTGCACGAGGGAAATCGTGTATTTGTATGTGTGATAAAATCAATAAGTGCATGTGAAGAGCTTCTAATCGATTACAGTTTGAATCGTATAGATACAAACAAAGTTAATATCATGGGGGTGGTACGTACTATATACCATTTAAATTAACCAACCTCCAATTAATGAATCCAAAATACCATTTTATTATGAAGTTTTTTTGCTAAGTCTATTGGTTTAATTTCGCTAACGTTTTTTATATTTTTTTTTGTCACAGGCCGACATGGATCCATCACATATCACAAACAAAGATGTAGCTTGCAACACTTCTACCGAGCAGGTAAACCTCATTATAATTGTACAAATTAGATAGAAGCAAACTGTTACACTATTATGTTCTTTTTTTTAGTGATTTATACTAATTTTGTAATTGTTAATGATATTCTTGACACAGACGGATGTTTGGAGAAAGGGAAAGGGTGTAGTACCCCTGCCCTAATCAATTTCTATTCTTGGTTTAATCTTGGTCAGTTTATCTTAATATAATGTTATAGTCAGATGTTTGATTTAATGCATAGTTGTTGATGTGGTTTTCACACTAGTTGTATGCAAGTTGTTTAGTGTTCCTATTTCGTGGTATTAATATCGGGCTAACGCTTTCATTAAATTTTATATATGTATGCATGTATGACTCTTGGTTGCAGGAGATTTCAGGTACAACGCCGCATGAGTGCGAGGTTCGTCTTCACCTGGATTTGCAGGTTTGAGTGTACCTCTTTAATCCTTAGAGTTGGATTAGGTGGTCGTAAGACCCTAGTTGACCTTAGTCGTGCTCAAGTGAGCATCATCAGTCGTCGTCGGTAATCCCTTTTTGTTTGGGTTTGCGAGTCGTCTGTTTGGTTGACCTTCTTAGTTTGCGTGCTTGGTGTGTATGGTTAAATTGATTAATTAGTCCTTAGTATTTAATTTGATTAAATATGTGTTTGTGCATTAAAGATTAATGGACTAGATTAATCGGGATTTCGTTATGCGATTATCGTTGATATTGGATTGCTCGTCTTAAATTGGGAGTAAGTTCAATTAAATGTTTGATTTTGAATATTAAATGCATTTTGTATATGTTGTTGAAAAAGAAAGATTTAAATTTAATTGCAATAGAATTAATTTAATCTTTTGGCATTTTGATATAGAAAGGTTAAATTTCAGTTGAGTGAGAAAAATCAATTTTAAATGGGAAAAGCAATTTGATTTGTTGTTATAGTTGGAAAATAGTAATTTTGGGAATTATTTTTAAATAAAAATTTTAATTCCAAAAAAATGAAATTTTGGTCAACTCACCTTGATAACCTAGACTTTTGGAAAATTTTAGAGGATGGATATTTTTGGAAAAATGTTTGTTGGAAAAATATTTTTGGGAAGAAAATTTGGGGGTTTGGAGGAGGAGAAATTTCTTGAGCCTACAGGTTGGGCTCCTCACTGAATCTTTTCCAGGATTGCTATAAGAGGTAAGATTCTGGTTTATATTTTGGTTCTTTGCTTATCAGAAATTGTTTTGGATTTTGAGGAAATCTGTTTGTGGAGATTAAAAATAAATAAAAATCTCAGCTATTGGGGAAAAATGATACAGTTGTGTTTGTAATTCCCATCCAATCCCTTCTTGTTCTATTTCCATTTCAATTCTGGATTATGGTTGCTCTGGTTGTTTTTTAAAATTAAAAAAAATAAACTTGAGAATGGTTGTTCTTCAATGAAATTTGTTAAAATTCTAAGTTAATGCCTTCTCATTCAAGTTTTAAATCAGAAATATCTGTCTGTTGGTTGATATATGAATGTTAATCAATTTTATTTAGCAAATATGCTGTTGGTTTTGGAGAAATTTTCCCCTTCCCTGATCTGGGTATTTTAAAATTTCAATGGGAGAGAAAAAAATTTAAAAAATTATTTTGTTTTAGTCTCTGTGAGACTGTGTTTTTTTGTTGCTGTGTATGAAATTCTTTTCTAACAGCAATTTTTAAAAAAATATATCAATGGGGTTTTGGTTTTAAAAAAAAAAAAAAATTTGTTAGTCTCTGGGAGACTGTTTTTTTTTCAGACTGTGTTTTACACAGTAAGCAATATTTTTAATTAAGAAAAAAGAGGAAATTAAAAAAAATAAAAATAAAATAATTGTATATTTTGAGGGAGTTGCTTATCCCAATGGGATAGCAGCGCACCCCAAGGGAGCTGCGTGCTTCCCTTTAGGAACAGCAGCGCTCCCTTTGGGGAGAGCTGCGTGCTCCCTTGGGAAGCAGCGCTTCCCCTTTGGGGGTTGCATGAGCTTCCCATGGGGACCACGTGGGGTCCACGTGGAAACCTCCCTCCCCCTTGTTAATTTGTAATTTTTTTTATTATTTTTTTTTGTTAAAAAAAATAAATAAATTAATAAATAAATTTATTAGTTTAAAAGTTTTTTGTTTTTTTATATAAAGTGTTTAACTAATTATTAATTAATATTAATATATATATTTATCAATGAGTATAAATGTATATATGTTGATTAATACTTAATTGGATTAATATGCAATATTAAATATTAATTGTGTAAATTTTATTAACCGTAGGGTTATAAATATTTATGAATTAATATTTAATCCTTTTGGACCTATAATATTAGGGGAGCATCTATTGAAAGAGATGAAATATTGTTTGTATTGGAAAAATTTTCGAGATAAAACATACTTTATTCAAGAATATATATGGTTTGAAGATTTTAATGATATAGGCCATCTGGAAATGTTAGAAATGAATATTTAAACCTTGGACATTATGAATTTAAACGATGTGCTTTTGGAAATTTAATTAAGTACCATTTGGGAAAATTGTTAGTTACTGATATTCTCATTTAGTAAAATGAATGGTTAATTTATATTTTTCCTCTGTTTGAGAAATAGACAATGGTACTATTGCTAATTGTGGTATTGTACTCACCTGGTAACGGTGATTTCCCGTTAATGCATTTTGAAAACTTAGAGCAATCAGAGAATTGGATCAACTGTTATGCTTAAATCAATTTGAGAAAATATTGTCTTTTCCGATTATTGCCTATGCGAGTTTAATTTCTGTATTCGCTTTTGATTATGAAATGGCAAGTCGTGCTTTGTTTGATAGGTCCCTGTCGTATGGATTGACTTGGGGTACCTGTTTCCGTCCTCGGTTCCGAGTTGACTATTGATTTGTGGTAGTGTCGTATTTGGTCATATCCTTTGTGTGGGTGTCGAATGATGATTCGTGTTTGACCAGATGGTTGTTCCCTCCTTATTGAACTCTGTTCGTCTGACCATGTGTATTCCCTGGTTTTGAGTTCGTCCGAGTTTAATCTAGTGTCGTATGGGAAAGTGGCTTTCGATTGGGGGTCGCGCCCAAAGTGGCTGTTGGGTAACCCATCGAAAGTGAGTCTAATAAGTGATAATCTAACAGTAGATTAGGATGTAATCTCTAAGTAAGATAAATGTGCCTCACACATGGGACAAGTGCTACCATAGACTCGACATGCTGTGAGAAGGCCTGAAATGGCAAACCATCATCCTTGTCTTCACGAGAGGATGTGTGGGTCCACATGAAGCTTGGATGGACCGGAGGCTCGGATTAGGTTGTCAGGGTAACCCAATGTATGGGGTCGGGACCTATGAAGACCTACCATGGTAACCATACCAGGTTGTGTGATGACACTTGTCCCTACGTTCGCTAGTGTGTTGTCGTTTTGTCCTGTTAGGAGTACCTTTGTGGGTCATCCTTTTGTCTATGCCCTTGTGAGTATCGTTTTCATGTTAGACCTTGGGTGGTGATGACTCCGTTTTGTGGATGCTCCAATGATCTTTTGTTTTAGCTTTGATTATGTTCAGCTGGATCCTTTTCTTTTCAGGGATCGTTTATGTATTATTGACCTATGCCGTCGTTTGTATATTGTTTATGTTTCACCTTGATAGCCGGATTGTAATGGTGTAACCTCTTGTATTCCTAACTTTATTAATTATCAGAGGGGTCTTGCAGTTGAGCAGACCCGGAGATGTAGCCCTTTAGGGGTGAACTCTGAGATCATTATGGTGTTATGTGATGTTATTCTCTTATGTTTCCTTTATTCAGCTTTATCATGTATGATTAGCTTATGTTAGAATGTATAAGTGGATAAGATGGAATTAACTTTAAATGTTTATATGCAGTTCTTTCTCGAATGCCATTATGATCGAATGCATAAGTGGTTTAGATGAGATTTATTGTAGATGCATGTATGCAATCGTCTTTTCTAATGCAATAAATTGGAATATGAAAGAATGTAACTTGGAGTAATGGAATATATTCAGTTGTTGTTTAGGAAATTAAGTATGCTTGAAAAGATCTCATATGTTTATGATGAAATTCTAGTGTGTTAGAATATTAGATGTATGGCTTGTATTTTTATGAAAAACTTGAATGAAGATTATGAATAGATTTTAATGGATGAATCTTTGCTTGTGCTTTATATTTCCATCTTCTGAAAGAAATTATCCTGATTAAGAATTATCTCGTTATTAAGATAATCAGCTTATTGGATTAATTGTGTGAGTTAAGTGAATTGTGAAATTTAAGTAATCTCGTTGGGAAACTCTTTAGGTGTTAGTTGATGTCTTCCGCTATGTAATCTGAATCTTTGATATCTTGTTGTATCTTAATGTTGTGTAACTTAAAAAAAAAAAAAATTATTGCACTCTATTCTTGTATTTTGACTTATCCCTTTGGGGTTTCCTAGTGGGGCATTACAAAGGGAGTTACAGTACCTGAGCACCTTTCTAGGGATGTGGAATCATTAGGGTTAAGCGATGATGACCCTGAAGATCCCACAGACCTTATGAAATTCTTTAAAATACCTCTTATAAAAATTAGAAAAGAGATTGTTGATTTGGCAGCCGTGAATCCTATCACTGATGAGATACGAGAGAGGGTGGAATTATTGCTTCGGACAGCAGAAAACTTGCAAGTAAGCAGTAATGAAAGCTTTAATTATAACAAAAGTTCAATAATGGTTTATATTTTATTCTCTTTTATGTCATTAACTAAAATATGTATGTATTGTTTTTACAGCAATTTATCCGCCCTCATCAAAGTCGTTCCCACGATCAGGGTGTTGCGGGATCTTCAGGTGATGATGATTTTGTTGTATTATCACTTGCTTGGCTTATCACTCTGAGTACACATCATACTTGATACTGTCAATTTTTAAAATAAAGGTTCATCGTTGTTTACAATTCTTGCACTTTTCATATATTTAATGTTTGATATATTTAATGTATTATTCTTTAGGTGTTGTCAATGTTACTGCGCAAATGTCGTCGCCGCCTCATCAGAGGTTACCCTCACCCATATTGCCAACTGCAATGTCGGCAACACGTAGCATGCATACATCCTCTAGTGCACATCATATTGGTCCGTCCACTATTGGTAGACCCCTCTTTTTCTCTATCTTCTATCATGTGTTTATTTCCCTTCAAGCGTTCTTTCTTGAATTCTAATGCCATTTCATAGTGGATTCATTTTTTGTAGGAGGAGATGCACATGAGGATGTGCCAGAGGCGACTACTACTAATAGCATACCATCATTTCCTAGATCTTCTCATATCGCTAGTATGGGAACATTGCAGGCCACATTGGTGGTGAGTGACGAAGAAATGATTCCCTTAAAGATACAAAAGGTTCCAGGTACTTTAAAATTATTATTATATATACTCTAATTGTAATTTACTTTATGATCACTCATTTTGGACTAATGATCCCATGAATTTTTTGCAGGCAATGATATTTTCTATAAACATCTTAGTGACATTGCATTGCAGATATTTGGGCCCACCATATGTAAAAGGTGGTACATCATATGTGCCACTTTTCATTTCATATCATTGCTAGAATAGTTTTCCTTTGATCCATTTCTTGAAGTGTAATAAATGTAGCTTCAGTTCATTTCTGAATCTAACAAGTTAGTTTTTGCTTTAAAAGGTGGAATGACCAAGAAAAAAGGTTAAAAGATGAATTGACAAACCAAATGGTTGAGTGGTTTGGAAATGATACCTTTGACAAAACCAAGCTCCTTGAAAAAGCTGGCACATATCTAAAGTATGTGAGGGACCAATACAGGACCCATTTGGAAAGGAACCTAAAGTATGAGCGTCCCCCCATGATTCCAGAGAAGGAGTGGAAGGATCTGGTTTTGGATGCCAAGGAGAAAATTGAAAGGAAAAAAGGAAATACACCACTAGATGCTAGAAGAAGGTACGGGATACTATTAAGAATGTAATTATGTACTAATTAATTGCTCTTTATATTTATATAATCTAACATATTTCAAACTTTTTATAGATTGAGTGACATGTCAAAGGCAACCAAGGCAAGGCAAGAAAAGCACGTGCAACACAAACTCAGCTCTGGTGGTTCCATGAAATTGCTGCACGAATTGTAAGTATCTCATGTAAATGAAATATTGCATCAAAATTTAATAAATTGCAAACGTTTTTTTTTTATCAAACAATGCAAGCAAAATTCACGGTACCAAGCAAAAATACAAGACTCTAAATTCAATATAGCACCCACAGAAGATGACAAGAGAATTGCCTACCAGCAAGGCTATTCAGCCATGGTTGATCGGCTATGAGAATTGAGTGGGCATACACAACATTCGAGTGCATCTGTCACATAGGTAAATATGCTAAATGGAAGTTGTTTTAAATTGAATACTTTACCAATAATCTAGTTGATGTTGAGTTCCAACATAAAGTGACTATATTTGTTTTAAATAAGCAAGCAATGATAACAATGTGCATGTCATTGGAATGCAGCCTGCTAATTGTGAAACACCACCTGCAAATGAAGGTCCGGATGTGCATCCCAGTAGTGGAGGTATTCATTTGCTATTCAAATTTATTTATTTAGCTATTAGTACAATTAAACATCTTAATTTGTAATTAGAGTAGTAATTAATGTAACCTTTTTTGTTAATATTTTAGAGCATGTAGTCGGTGGTGAGTAAGTGGAGCATGATCTGGGTACACAACATCAAGAATGTGATGCTCCCCACTTTCCCCACTCAGGTAAAGAGGACCACTGTTATTGCTTTAAACAAATATAATTGCAATTGGTGTTCAGCATTAATGTAACCTTTAGTATTTCAACTCCAGATGATCTAGAGGGTGTTCAGCATGTTGAGGTTGAGGCTACACAAAATGATGTGGCCCCATCAGGTAAAGAGCACAAAAATTATGTTCTCTAAATTAATGAAATACTTGTAACAATAATTTATTTTTTTTTGAATTTAACCCATTTCTTTGTTATTGCAGAGGACCCCCCTTCGCTTTAGTGTCCTCGTCCTCAGTATAGGATTAGGCATACATCGAGATCACGAGCAGTTGGCGGAACATCTGCAGAGGGGGGAAATGATGAAGAAACCGATGTTCAACTTAGTCTTTTCATAGCTTCAAATAAAAAACAAAGAAAGAAATGATTGTAATCTAACTTATTTGATAATGACTGATTTTTATGTGTTAGTGAATGTAATTATGTGCTAATTAATGGTTATGGATGATATGTGTTAACTAATATTGATGAATGTTGCATGTTAATTAATGTTAATCAATGCTATGTGTTAATGAACGTTATGTGATATTAATGAATGAATGCTATATTTTATTAATGGTAGAAAGAATGAATGAATGAATGTTATAAGATGTTAATGGGGAATTTAGAGTGATGTTAGGGGGGGAGGGGCCAAATGAGCTTCCACCTTCACGTGGTTGGCCCTGTTAAGTAGAGAATATTAAACTATTCTTGAAACCAAGTGAAGCTCAACAAGATAACACACTTTTCAATATTTCATTATGTTGCACAGTTAATCTTATTGAATAATGTATATTGAATCTTAATTGCAGGGTCCAACAGAGCCAACACGAACAACAACACCACAAGTTGTTGGGTATAATGAACTCCCATATTGTCTTGTCTGTACACGAACAATATGAGTTGCTTCTAGTGTTGATATCCAAGGTAGGACTGCAAAAGTTATGAATATGCCTCATCCTTGTAAGTTTTTTTATTACTTGTAAGTAATGAATATGCCTCATCCTTGTAAGTTTTTTTATTACTTGTAAGTCATGAATATTTCTCTTTAGTTGATTAAAATTAAATGAAAATCTAATGAATACACAAAACTATATACACATGCAGGCGCACCATGGTTGAGATGGTCCAACTCCCTAGTCTCACTCGACGACTAAGCTCATGCCATATCTAAATCAAAGACATCTCAAATACATCATCGGTGGAAAGCTGCAAAATACCATTTTCATACATAAGCAAGACATACACAATTGGGCACAATCACTAAGAGAACGGTAAAAAGTGTGTTTGAGATTGTATGATGGATGCTTTTAAGGATTGTATCATGGATGCAAAAAATCTCTTCATTAATCCTTGACTCATGATTTCTATAATACTTCTTTAGACTTCTCATGTCATTTGTTGCACTTCTTCACTATTTTGGACTGAGTTTCAACTATGTATTTGCCTTGACTTATGATTGTACCTAGCTTTGTCCTATCTTTGTAAGCTTCCTCTTTGAATTGTGGTTGTAGCTTTGATAATACCTTTTTAATGTTGCACTATTTGTAAGGAGGACAACTCCTAATGCATGTTGCAAATTGTGTTCTAGTGACTTAGACTAACCTTTTTGTACTTGATGTTTTTGACTAGTTGTCATAACCTCTGACTTTGATGCTTGTGCCTTAATAGAACTAGATGTTTCTTGTATGCATACTTGGTCAAGGACTGCATTATGATGCTATAGGGCTACAAACTAAGATTATTTATTGTATTGAGTTGCACATTTCACATGAGTTGCCCTATGACTGCTATGCCTCTTGAGGTTATAAGGTGTTATTCTTATCAAGTTTTGACAATGCTGCAACAATAACGTGTTATATGTTGTTAAGGTTTGAAAAGACCTTTTAGAAAGTTATACCCTTCTCTTTTTCACTCAGTAGACTTGATTACTATCATTTTATTTGGTACTAGGTATGACTGCCTACTGGCTTTACTGTACACTGCAATCTCTCTAGACTGTATTTTCTGAGTGTTGTTCTTCTATACTTGACCATCTATTAGGAAAACATAGCTTGAAATGTCCAAAACAATTAATGAATGACTGCACTATCACCAATCTATCTTGAAGATTTGACTACTCTTTAGATTATGATTATGAATATCATGATATTTCATGAGACTGCTCTATCCCCATATGAAACCCTTTGTTCCCACAAATCAATGCTTTAAACTTGACTACAACTTTATAGTGATCATTGTCTTTGTACAGTAAGCTTGCTACTTTCTCAACTTTTGATATATTGGAGGCTCCTAGGATGGTTTCTATCCTATAGTCACAATACCTTGCTATAATTTGCATTTCAGATCACTACTCAATGATCATATGATGTCTTTGTCTTTTGAATTTGACTCTCGAGCTTGCTCTATTTCTTGACCTTTTGAATAATTTTGGGCCACTATTCATTACTTTTATTACCCTATATGTAAAAGACCTTGCTCACTACTTCCCGTACTTGATCTTTATCTGGTTTGTGTCAATCCTACTATTGCACCTTTTCTATTTATAATTGAGATTTGTTTGGGGATTACAAACTCTTGATGATTTCACTAAATGACTTTTGCATGACTGTACTTTCTAAGCTATCCTAGGGAACAAAAGAGACCTAGGGATTTGCTCACTTCAAGGAAAAATAAAATCTAACAAGACAATCAACCCTTTTAAATAATATGTGGAACCCTTATGGTGAGCAAGAAAGCATTGACAAACGTATAGATGTTGTCATAGCACAAAGCTGAAACTATATTATTTTTTATAGATAATCAGATTTCTCCTTTAACCCGACTTTTGCTTGAATCATTACTGTAGTCGTATCCAATGCATGATTTAAATAATAAGATACTAAAAATTCTAAAATAGGATTCTAAAAACCCTACCTCCAAATGTGGATATGTACTGTTATGACTATGACAATTTCTCTCTAGAAGATTTGATGCTAACTTCTATCACGCCTAAACTCTGCATGTGGTTTGCATGGTGTTGGCATGAGGTGCTTTGTAAATGTCCTTATGGATTCTCTTCATATTTTTATGAAACTCCTTCATCGAAGAGGCAAACTTCTCATTCAAACTTTGAAGTAACCCTTTGACTGTTGCATGCAGTCCTTTTCTTATAAACCTTCCTCCTTGCGGTGACGTGCTAGGACATAAATTGAAGGTGTAGCTTGTGGAACCTATTGAGCATCAAATCTGAATTAAGTAAAATATCTTGATTTGAGAGATTAAATCATAGAAGCCATCTATCTTTGGAAGAAATCATCATTTTCATTGATACCGTAATAACCCATAAGTTATCGAACAAGTCTAATAGCATTCTATCGAAATATCCAAAATTCAAATAGTATCGATGAGACCCAGCGATGTCTCATCGATATAAAAAGGGTATCAAAGGAAAGGTAACACCGATGAACTCTAAAAGGGACTCATTGAAAGCAATGATTCCACCGAAAGAGGATATCGAAGAAAGCAGAGATGGTTTTCATCGACGGGAAAAGGCTTCTGAGGAAATAATACCATCGACGTAACATGAAGGAAACTTACCAAAAGAAGCATTCTTATCGAAAGAATGATATCGATCAAACATAAGGAAGCTACATCGATAAAAGATATCGATAAGCATATGAGTTTCGAGGAGGCTAAAAGGCATGTTACTGATATGTGTGGTTTTACCGATGCAACTTTATCGAGGAAGATTACTAATGAGCTCATCGATGAAAGATGATAGTGGAAGAAAATCATCAAAAGAAAGATGGCCTCGATGAAACAATAGACCCATTCATCGAAGGAGTGTAGTGATGCCGATAGAAAAAGTGTTTCGATGGAAGGATAAAGGAAGTTACCGAAGCCCAAGGTTTCTTCGACATGAAACCCGATGGACATCAAATATATATCGATGAGGAAATAGGTTTCGAGGAGGCTAAAAGGCATGTCTCTGATATGCGTTGTTTCACCGATATAACTTTATTGGTGGAAGACGACAAGAGAGGATAAAGAAAGGCTTCGGTGAGACAATAGATCCATTCATCGACGGGGCATAGTGATATCAATGGAAGAGGTATTTCGGTGGAAAAATAAAAGAGGTCACTGAAGCCCAAGGTTTCTTCGACATAAAAAACCCGATGGATATCAGATAGGTATCGGTGAGGAGATAGCCACAGTGACTGAATACAGCATTTCAATGAAGGGAGAAAATAACTAGTCGAAGTAATGTTTGAAACAAAAGTGTTAGTTGACGGTTATATGTTGAAAAGCCACTACACTTGGTGATAATGTATACTCTTATATAAAGGAGGGAGCGTTGTAATATGGAGGAAATTTAGAGAAAGGAGTAGATTATAGCCTCAGGCTTACCACTGTACTATTTTGGCGAATATATATAAGATAATCAATTGTTTTTCCTTTGCATATGTGAACTTTTAGTAGTGGGGAAAGGAGGAAACAAAGACTGTTCCAAATTCTCTTCTATCATAGTCGTGCAAATGTTGCATTCGAGGGGTATTTCCTTCCTTGTTTCCTCTCACATTAGGTATGTATCTATTTCATATCCGACTGAAATGCAGAGGTTAATCATGTATCACTAATTGACTATGGAAATATTACTCATTAAAAGAAAAAGTAAAATGAATGAAAAAGAATCTTGCTCTGATAGCTGTGAACATACTATCATGCCTAACTGTGATTATTTTGTCTTACATAGCCGTGTAAATTCCGCCTTGAGTAGCCGATGTATAGCTATTGCATGTTCATGATCTTTCTTGTTAAGATAAATTGTAGAGCCTAAATGATTTACTCATTCATTATCAAGTCTTGAACTTAAGGAAGATAAATTTATTCATAGATATAAATCATGATGATATTTTGTTACTTTTCCTTGAATACACTGTCTTACCTTATTCATAAGAAAATTGAATACTGCATTCATATCTTGTGCATAGTATGGTTGAGTAGAAACCTCAAAGAATTCACTATAGAATATAATTGCTAGCCCACGAGGGCATAATAGCCGAGTATTGCAGCTTTTCTATGTTTATTTGTTTTCCACTCTTAACTCATAGTTCAACCGAATATGGTTCATCTTGGAATCAATGCACATCAGTTATAATCAGATTATAACCAGTCTCCATGGTTGCAAGACCTAAAGAAGGATTCTTATCATCAATTAGATGCATACTTTTGGGAATATACAAAGACAAAAAAATATATTAGAACCGTATTTTTTGTTGAGTCATAATATGGTGTTAATCTAGCTAAATAAGGGAACCAATTTTGTATTAGGTTTAATTCCATGATGACAGTTGAAGCTTGTTAGAGATAGGGGATTTGTAGCAGTTGGCTTGTTAGGTTATGTCACAATCCCATGAAGGTCCTTGTAAACCGTTAATGTCAGTAGACATGAGACTGTTATGTAATGAATTGGATCAGCTAAATCTAGAAGTTTTGTAACCAATGAATCAACTGACTCAAGTGTATGTTAATTATCTTATGATGGTCATTTATGACCGTTATTCTTAGTAGACATTAAGCAGTTCGCTAGATAGTTGGTTAGTAAACCAGTGAGTTAGTTGGATCAAGTGTATGTTATTTATCATATGATGGTCGTCAATAACCATTATTGTTAGTACACATTAAGCAGATGGCTTGTTTAGATGGTTGGTAACTAGTGAGTTTGTTGAGCTCAAGAATTGGATGTACAAGTCGAGCAAGGGAGGTGAACACTAACAACGCATTGGTGCTTGCAATGTTAAAACCTTGGCCAAGATGGTGATGCTTTATCTAAGTGATTGTTAGATCACATATACTAGATACACCTACTAGTCAAATGGTCATAGTAGTTAGGGGTTACCTATAGTGTGTGACTGACTAGTTGCGTGTAGGTTTAGAACACCAAGATCAGATGGCCAGATGTAAAAGAGACCCAATCCTTAGAATGCACTCTTATGAAGGGTTGGGTCTCTTCCAATTGGAAGGGGCATGGGAGACTGGCAAGTCTATAATTGAATGGAGAAGCCCTTGATGATGATCTCCCTATTCCAAACTATGTTGAGGCTTGATACAAAAAGTTTCAGTTGGAAAGTTAAATGAATTGTAACCTCTGAACCTTTATCTCTTCCCTCAAAAATGAAACTTGCCATTTGAATTCCTTTCTCATATTGATTAGCTTAATAATATTTGTTCAATGTTTTTTATCGTTAAAAGATTACCTTCCTTTTAGATAAATTAGTTAGATTCTTATTATGTTGAAGAACATTTAGTTAGTTTTCTCCTTCAACTGAAGTAGTTATGTTTTATTTTGAAATGCTTAATTTTTTATCTTAATATAGATCACAATTTATTTTCTTTAAGTATAGAGTTAATGGAATATTACATATGGTATCATAGCAACCAAGTTCGGCATTCAACCTCGAGCTTTCCACCTATAAACAATAAGGTAGAAAACTGAAATGAAGCATTTTAGTGAATCCTGGAAGTGGATTCGAACCATTGCGGATTACTGCATTTTTCTGCAGGCAGTTGCTTGTGATATTATCTAAAGGAGATAAGGTTACTTGTGTTCTTCCAGTAAAACTTTGTGTTTCATATTGTAGATTTGAATAAAAGATTTACTTGTGAATTGTAATTGTTCCTCGTATTTCTTCCTTGGATGGTCTCTTAAGGTTAGAGTTAAATTCATTCAAGCAATTTACAATAAAGACATCGAAGTAGAGCTCATAAGAAATAGTAATTGACAAACTCATTGAGAGGGGGTGGGTTTAAAAATTGTCTCATAAGTTTACACAATAAGTCCTAAAGAAATATAAAGACTTTGTAGCCCAAACAACAAAGAAAGACACTGGTCATCTATAAAACACAACCCATCAAATCATACTTTCACATAAAGAATAATAGTAGTTGAGTAGGGATTCTAGGGTAAATTAGCAATAGTGTATATATAAATTTCAAGCACCAAGATCGAATAGCTTCTACAACAACAATCTTGAACTCATCTGCTATATCTCCATTCTAGGAACTGATGCCATTCTGAGAAAGGGGGAAGTCAAATCAAGACACTAAATCTGCTATAAAAAGCATTAGTTGAAGGAACAACTAGTGAGTAGGTATACCCACCTAGGTCTTGCAGAGCCTAAAGCGAGAGAGTTAGTAACCAAATAGGTTCACTATATAAGTTGGCCAAGTCAATTGGAGGGTTTGATCATAGGAGTTGGCATTTCCTTAGAACCTATCCAATCTGTTGATTTGAGACCCAACATAACCCTAGCATAACTTCTAAAAACTGGCTATAAATGGTTCTTTTCATTTGAAACAGAATGCAAACCCTAAAATCACATGAAAGCTTATACTTTTAGCTTTCTATTTCCCTCCAAGCTATGCATGAAATTGATTTTCTTGATAATCACGTGGAAGGAGGCCTTTAGAAAACTTTTGTAAATAAATAAAGAATTTTATTTGTCTGTATATCTTTTGAATTAAAATGCCTTTTCAAGTGAATTGTTTTCCCTCCAAACCTTGCATTGTGAAATCTCATCCTTTTAAATAAGCTCAACCTTATAGACACCTTCAAGGTATTTAATAAATCCTTTCTCTAAACTTTCCTAAATTCATGATAAGACATGAGGTATATAATAATTCTATTTTTTATCTCTTGAAGTCAAAAAATTGGTAACAAAGTCACGCCTTCAAACCTTAATTTTTAGATAGTTAAATGTCCATTTTACATTTCTAAAAAAATTGGAGGTCTTAGGTATTCCACGTGATGGCTACATGTTGACAAATTTACCCCTCACAACTACTGGTCCCTCTCCCTAATAGGGTATTTGCATGAAAACCCAAGTCCAGCTATGTCAAACCCGAGTTTGACTCCTTCAAACTCAAGTTAATCATTGGTCACATGTAGAACATGCATTTGAAGACATGAATGACCTTCCCTCCAAAGTATTTTCTTTTGGAAAAAACTTTTTCTTTCATGAAGTCACATGAATGTGCTTCTTTTCTAAAGTTTTTACAATATAATCATAAGAATATAGCCCTTCTTTTCATTTATAAGGTACATTTGAAACCTTTTGGAGCCTTTTAATGAGATTTCCAAAACAACAAGGACCTAGGACCTTAGAAAAGACTGGAATAAGCTTCAGGATATTAAAATTTAGACTCAAAGCATGAAGATGCTAACAACAAAAAAAAACCCTATTAAATGCAATTGACATATAAATGAAAATTGGATAACAAAAATAAATAGGATATAACATTAGGTATTATAATAATATCATATGTGAAACAACCAATAATAAAATCAAACCAAATGATATATAGGATTTGGTCATATATGCATATGTAGATATATAGATATATACATAATATGTATATGTATATGTATATGATGCTCTACAAAAAGAAGGATAGTTAGAAAAACCTATTTGATTGCTACACACACAAAGAGAAGCACAAGAAACAAATGTTAGTCATTAGGGTTAGCAAATCAAAGATTAAACACTATCATAATCAAGCATATCAAGAAAGACACTACACAACAAATAAAAAGCTTAATGAATCTAAGAAAAGCTAAACTCTGTGGTCTAACTACTAGAGATAGCAAGAAACTCTCCAACCAAAGTAGGGGAGACAAAACCAACAATCTCTACTTAGGGAGGAGCTCTAGACCAAAATCTGAAAAAATAAACAGAGCTAAAGTAAGTGAATTAGATAGCAACAAGAATGTAAAGTGCACCCCTGATTTGCTAACCAAAATGCTCAAAATTAAATGAAAATCTTTAATGAATACACAAAACTATATACATATGCAGGTGCACCATGGTTGAGATGGTCCAAATCCCTAGTCTCACTCTATGACTAAGCTCATGCCATATCTAAATCAAAGACATCTCAAATACATCGTCGGTGGAAAGCTGCAAAATGCCATTTTCATACATAAGCAAGACATACACAATTGGGCACAATCACCAAGAGAACAAAGTGTGTTTGAGATCATTGTCCTAATTGTGGTGTGGTCACGAAGAGGTTGACAAATTTACGGTGATCTCTTTGTGACCACGCCACAATTAGGACAATGATCTCAAACACACTTTTTACTGTTCTCTTGGTGATTGTGCCCAATTGTGTATGTCTTTCTTATGTATGAAAATGGCATTTTGCAGCTTTCCACCGACCATGTATTTGAGATGTCTTTGATTTAGATATGGCATGAGCTTAGTCATAGAGTGAGACTAGGGAGTTGGACCATCTCAACCATGGTGTGCCTGATCATATTAGCTTGAAACCATGCGCCTCATATTAGCCTCAAACCTATGCCCCTACTGGTAGGTGGTGGGGATAGAATATCATTCGCTGTACATATCAATGACTGGATAATAATTTTTTTTTTGAGAAAAAATTATCATCATCGGAATTACGATGAATACCAAGCTTTTGACCGACGATGTAATTGGCGAACATACGGCTTTCTCGTCGGTGAAATGTTTTGGAGTCGTCGCACTTCTGACTCAAACCACACAAACATCCGACAAGGATGTTGTACGTGCGACGGTACTTCATATTCAGATGGTCATCGATGTCTCTGAATGGACTGATGACACAAGCGTCAAATAAACAACATCACCGTCGGTGCGAAGTTCCAAATCATTGTCGGCTTTGTGACGAAATCTACTAATTCCAACGACTTCTTTGACCGTCGACAAAGTCCATTGGATTGTCGTATTTTGATGAGCATGGCATCGTCGACCAATCCGACGTCGAGTTTTTGACAGTTGATTTTGTCGGCACTCAAAAAAAATTCGTCGCAAATCCAACAAACGACCGTAAAAAATTAGCACCGAATGTACTAGTGAGAGCTCTACCTTTCTCTTCTTCTTCTTGAAAGTAAATTCGAGCCATTGTGGTATGTATTGGTCTTTGTCACCTTGATGTGACACTATATCAACAGTTACAATATGCACCTCTTCTTGTTCCTCTACTTCATCCCTCTCTTCTGCATCTGTTTGTTTAAGATCATAAGGTGTAGCGACTTGACGGGCCAGATTCATTTGGAGAGCAATATTAGTATTTAGTTGTTGTTGCTTGTGCAACTCTCCTAACTTATCGTTGACTGTGTCATTGAATGTTATCTCCTCATCTTCTTTCACCTTTGTTCCAGCTTGCTCGACAGCTATATCTTTAAAGAGGTCTTCCTAGTCTTGAGGACTTAAGACTAATCTCTCGTTTAGCAGATCTTCTGCTTCATCTCGTTCTTTCTCCTCTCCAAGTGGCTGATGTCACTCAGGTTGATCCTCTTCCTGGTCTGAATCTGATTCTATATTTATAATAGTCACCTCTTCAGTGTTGGACCTAAATCCTTGTATCCTCGGCTGCCCTATGGTTACATTAACTGATGGTGGTACAGGGGCGTTGGTAACTGGGACAACCACCGTAACTGTTCGAGGAGGTTGAGCAGGCACATCTTCATTTATTTCTATTCCTTACTCTTTCTCATGAGCACCTTCTCTTGTTGCCTGCCCTATAGTTGTCCTTAGCAGAAGGGCTTTGGCCAGTGGTACTGCTCCTAATCCATCTATCGCTCTGAGGTCTGTCGCCTTCTTTAACAACTCATACTCTCTCATCTTCTCCTTAAGCTTTCTCATTAGATCCTCATTGCTATCTTGGGGCCCCACTTCTTCATCGGGGTCAATAGATATATTCTTTCTTGAGTTCGATCTTGTCTTCCGAGCATACTCCTTATAACCCCTTGAGTGAGGTACCCCTGAGGTAGACTCCTTTCGTTTTCCCTTTGAGGCACTCGGCCTGACCCTTTGACTTAGCCATTGTTTGGTCCTATTGATGACCACTTGGGAAATCTTTTCTATATTCACGTCCTCATTCGTGGACCACCTTATTGGGGAGAGGGCCTTTTTATCAATTTCTAGCCCTTTGTAACCAGCATCAAGCAAGTCTCCATTGTCCCTGAGGTCTTTAAGGGAGATTGGTCTCAATTTTAAAATCTCTTATTTGTGGCACTGATAGCCTGTTATAATTTTTCTCGCTTACTTCAAAACTGTCCTGGAGGTTGGCACAAAAATCCTCCAATCTAGGCTTATGTCCCTCATATGCCTTAGGCATAGCTTGCTTGAGCTTCTCGTAGGGATCATATAATTCCCTAGCATAGTCAAATTCTTTCAGGTTCAAATCCTAAAGCTCTGGCTCTACCAACTTCGCCACTTGTATCTTGGAGCACAAGAAGTATCCAATAGATACTAAAAAATCAATTCCTATTTTATGTTTATATGACAAGATGGACTAGAGGCCTAGTAGTTGCCTAATATATTCTAACAAAATTATCATGTCATTACAGTACCTGGGGAGCAGCATTGGGTTTCTTGTAAATCCACTGACCCTAATGTAAGTGGAGCGTGGGTTTTGGATAAACCAACATGCCCACTCTCGGATAATAGCCATAGCCTCCGGGCTAATCCGATATCCTGTATCTCCCGTTAGTTTAATTATTACAGGAAAAATGAAGGCATCATTGATCCTTTTGAAATGAACCTTTGCATTGACTAGGGGGAGCTAGGATTAGTATTCCCATACCTTCTTTTGTCCTTCTTTGTCCCCTAATTGACCCTCCACCTGTAAGCCTGGGAATTTTCTAGCTCTTGTAGCCACCCAGATGACATAAGATGTGAAGAAGAATTTCTTGGTCTGGTGGACCTCCTTCATTTGCTCGCATATGTTGTCTGAGAGGATCTAAGGCCAATCAAATTATTTCTTTCCCACCAAGATGGTAGTCATGAACTGAAACATCCATGGATTAAAGTGTTTACAATCGGGCTTGCCAAAGGCCCTTCTTAGCATGATAATCAGGTGTCTTTGAGGCTCCTTAAAGTCTCCTCTCAGGATTTATGTTGCCTTTAGGCCAGTTTTCCTTTCTTCCTCTAACCAATTCTCATTCATATGCCTTTTTTTACAGTGACTTTGTCATTCCATACCTTTAAGGATTCCTCTTCGGTTGAGAGGAATGTCTCATCTCTGGTTGGGATACCGAACATGAATCCCAGCATGTCAGGGGACAAATCTATGACTATTTTTTCCTATGCATCGATGCACTTTCTGGTGTCAGGGTTGTAGGATTTGGCAATTGTCATTATGAACTTAGGTGCCTACACCAATTATGAAAAGATGGTCGCCTCTACTAGGCCTGGTCTTTTAATTCTCCTCTGTGGGGCCTCCAATCTTGGCTTATCCAGCTGGGTTCTGATATCCTCAATTTCAACATGGCCAATTTCAGTGTTAGTGACCCATTCGACTTGATCGTCCAACTTTGAGGTGTAGACCTGTACTTGATAGTGGTATTTCATGGTCGCGGGAAGTCGATCAATATCCTCACCTCTTGCTGGAAGATGAGTCCATCTAACTGCTTGAATCTGCAAGAAGAAGAAAAAAAACAAGTTTCAATTCCTTATCCAAAACATTAAAAGTTCATTCACCCTGGGACTTCAGGGTTCCGGAGTACCGGGATAGACAACTTAAAAATAGGATTCAAAATTTTGGGGTTCCGGGGTTCCGGGGTTCCGGGCTGGGTATGTGTGGATGAAGTCCGAAACTCCAGGATTCCAGGCTTGATAGATAACCAATGGTCTGGAACTCCGAGGTTCCGAGGTAGGAAGTTTAGGCTCATCTCGAGACTTTGGGGTCCCGAGCCAAATAAAAGATACCCAATAGGATTCAGAAAAAGAAGGGCTTGTAAGGATGGACCTTGAAATTCCAGGATTCCAGGGTTTCGGGATAAGTGGTAGCACTTCCTCGTAAAAAATGATAATTTGAAACTTTGGGGTTCTGGGGTTCCGAGCTCATCAAAGGTAGGCTCAGCAAAAACCCCGGAACTCCGGGGTTTTAGGTAGGGAAAAGAAATCAAACCGAAACTCCGGGGGTCCGAGGTTCCAAGGTTGGAACTAGGGCATGCAAGAACATGCAATAAAATGGAAAACAAGAAAATAAGAAAACAAACAAAACCCGCAACAAAAAGAAAAAAAAGATCTAACCTACAAACGACAAAGAGGGCAAGAAAAATCACCAACCTGGTGAAATGAAATGCCCAAGAACACAAACGAAGCTTGGAAGTTTGGAAGCACGCAGTGGGGGGGCAAGGAAGCAAGAGCTTTGAAGGTGAAATGCACAAATGAGCTTTAAAAAGATCATTTTTCATATTTATACCCCCCCCCCCCCCCCAAACCAAACTCATCTATACGAATGCCTTAAAATGGACCTCAGGACTCCGAGGTCCTGGGGTTCCAAGCTCAACAACGAAAACAAAGAACAAAACATCCCACCTCGGGACTTCGGGGTCCCAGGGTTCCGAGGTAGAAGAGAAAGAAAGCGCACAAGGATCCACCTAGGGACTCCGGGGTTCTGGGGTTGACAAAACACAATGCACCTCGGGACTTCGAGACTCTGGAGTTCCGAGGTGAAGAACACAAAACACAAGACAAAGAGACCAACCTTGGGACTCCAAAGGTCTAGGGTTCCGAGGTGGATAAAGCAAAGAAACAAGGAAAGATACCTCGGGACTCTCGGACTCTGGGGTTCCGAGGTGAAAGAAATAAAAACCAAAAGAACAAAGCAACACAAGGCAAAAATAGGGGACCCATATTTCAACACAAGGAAACTAATGGGGAATAGATATGCAGGGCATAACAGGGAGGAATGTGGTTGCACAAACAAGTAGCATGATATTGAGATTATGATAGATTGGATAAAAAACAAACAACATGTAGGTAGAATAAGTATGTATAGATAGAAAATTTGACAACATACACAGCGAAGAACGAGCTAATTGGTTAAAGGATCAACCTTTCGCGGGTAGCATTGATTAGTTTCCAGTTCTCATTACAAGATAGAGTAGGAGATGCCATTGTAAAAATATTTTTGTAGTTATCAACCACACCCCCTCTAACAGTGAGGTAGTTCTAGATAGTTACTTAAATTTTTCATGTTTTATGTTAAGGTCATTAGCTGGGAAACCATCTTCCTTTTCTACTATTTTTTTTGTCTATTGTGTTTCCTTGCACATTTACAAATGTGTGTGAGAGTCATCTTGAACCAATTCTAGGGAGGTATCTAGCAGAGGAAGCTTCATAACATTAGAGTTTGTGTTAATATGTTCCAAACATAAATGTAAATAAAAAATTGACAAATATACCTCAATTTTGAAATGCTTGGCATGAAGTTCCACACAAGACTTAATGTTTCTACAACATGTTAGTGTATGCTTTCATCATGGAAAAACATAATGTAGTTGATCATAACTGATGTAACAAAGTTGTATCTTTGAATTCCTTGTTCCTTGATTATAGATCTATGCTCAATTCATTGGAATTGCTTGATTGAAAAATTGGTAGATATGTGTTGGAGTTGATAGGGGTTTGAAATGAGAAATAGACTTGTATCTATATGCAACTTGCACCTTTTCAAATTGAACTTTTGGAGAAGTCCAAATTTGGAGAGGAAATTCCTACTATTTGTGAATCCAACATTCATCTTTCAAATTTTAGGTCCAATTTCCATGAATAAGGGTTCCCAATACCCTAGTCCTAGAAAATTGAGCCATGAGGAACATCATGAATAAGGGAATGAACCAAATTTATGGAAACATTCTCAAACCTAAGTACAATTAGGCATAAATAAGGCACAACCACTAAAGTGAGTCCAAACCTGGTGTATATTTATAAATAGATACAACTTATGATGCAATATTTAGCCCCCTCTTAGCAAGAGTATGAAATTATGATCATGTACTCTTGGGAAAATATGGAGAAACCAAATATTCTTTCACCAAGATATTGAAGAGTCAAGATGACTACAAGTTTGGAAAGGTGGTAGCTCCCAAGACTTATGATATTGTCAATCAACAATATTGAGATAAAAGGGAAGTACAAAGTGAGTAATATAAGTAACTTTGGTAACTCACATGGAGCATGCAAAACACAAAGTTGTGACATTTAGAACTAGTAAGATTCATATATTCTCACTAGGAACCATATCAAAAAGACAAGGCATAGATCTAGGACTAGTAAGATCCTTATATAGTTACTAGGAGTCATGTCAGAGGCACATAAAGGCATGATACCCAGGATAGTAAGATCCTCTAATACTTAGTCATAGATCGCATTCTAACAACAAATAGAAGGTCATAGCTTGGTAACCTAACTAGTCCATGAGTAGTAGCTCAAAATGTTATCAAAGCTAGGTTAGGTTAGGAGCCCCAAGAACCTATAATGTGTCTTATAATGGGTGTTGAAAATAATCTACACTCAAGCCAAAAATGGAATGGTAAGAAAGGGGGTAGTAGCTCAATGGTAGAGAAATTTATTAACAAATAGAAGGCCTTAAGTTGGATTCCTAGCTATTTTATGAGTATTAGCTTAACATTTTCATGCGTAAATAACATCTACTCCCACCTCTACCATATATCCAACTTCCACCATTTCTCCACTTATCATCCACCATATGGCCTATTTATCAAATTTATTTATTCTACATGTAAAATCCATATGCACAAGATGGAATGAAAATTGGTAGATGTAAAAGCCATATTCCATAACCTTTGCTAATATCCTTTCTGCCAGTGCCAAAATGTGAGGTTTGTAACAGGATGAGACATCCATCGAAGCATAATAGAGAGGACATTTCTAACAAGATGGCAGATCAAACAATGTAGCAAAGCATCAATTAAAAATAAATACAAGATTGTAGTTTATAGAATTTAGTAAAAGGGGCAATGAACAAACATAACACTACTTTGGAAGGCTGCAGAGATGGTGTGTGGCACAATATAGAGACAAGCTATGCAAGAAACAAGAATAGAAAAGATGCAAGGTTGAGCCATAGAGTAGGGTATGATATCCATCAAATCGTAAAGGCTTTTGAAGCTCTACCATTAATATAATTGCCATGTGTTTGATCAGATCAATAACTATCTAAAATTTTGAAACGCTAGGGAGAGACATTAAATGTGAAGAGGATTGATATGCATGGAGATTGTTAATTGCATATTTGAATAAATATTTTATTGTAATCTTTATGTCAGTTCAATTTGTGTGCAAGCTTTACCCTCTTTAGAAGCTACCATACCATTCAAATATTCATGTATTGGGACCTAATTGTGAAAGTTTGAGGTCCATTGGGAAAAAATGCTTTGAGAAGGCAAAAGGTTGAATTGCCTAATGTTTGGTTTTGAAGTGATGTGTGGGGACCCTGCCAAGTCAAATACCTTGTTGTAGTTTCAAAGGGTGGAAAAAGAATAAGAATTTTATTTACTGTCCTAATAGACCATCCATCATAACAATGATTACCAATGATGTGTGTGT